>NC_088329.1:29070000-29370000 GCF_036884655.1 Musa acuminata AAA Group | reverse complement strand
GATTTGGTTTTTCAATAATACATATATTTGATTCAAATCTAACGATGTAACCTTTATCGCATAGTTGACTAATACTCAAGAGATTGTGTTTCAATCCATCAACTAGTAAAACATCATCAATGGAAAAACTAAATTTATTACCAATAGTTCCCTTGCCAATGATTTTGCCTTTGTTGTTATCTCCGAAGGTGACGTACCCTTCTTCTTTGCTAGTGAGCATAGAGAAATGAGATGGATCTCCAATCATATGTCTTGAGCATCCACTATCGAGATACCATCTCTTGCTCCTAGCTTGTGGGTTTGTCTACAAAAGAGGATGATTTTTAGGTACCCATTTGATTTTGGGTGCCTCAAAAATTGACCCACTAACTTTGTTATTTATTATTGAATCCTTTATAGTTCCTTTAGGAACCCATATTAATTTTTGTGAACTAATTTTCCTAAATGAACATTTGTAGGCAATATGTCCGGGTTTACAATAGAAGTTGCATTTCATATAAGAGGAAACATGTAATGTAGGTCCTTTTATGAAAGTGGTAGGATTTTGATGTAATCCTTTTACAAATCCAATTCCATTTCTATTTGCGATGTGACCCTGGTGTGCAAGGATCATGTCTAATCCTTTGCTACCAACCTTAAACTTGTTTAAGGTTTCTTTAAGAAGCAAATTTTCATTTTTTATTGCTTCTAAATGCTCACACTTAGAGCATGGAGGAGTTTGAAGACTATCAAACTTATCTTGTAGCAAAGCATGCTCTTTCTTTAAGATACTTAACTTCTTGCTAACAGTTCTACATTCATTAAATAATTCATGAAAAACAATAGAGAGTTCTTCAAAAGATAAATCTTCATTAAATAAATCACATACATCTTCTCCTAAAGCCATTAGCGCATAATGAGCAACTTGCTCGGTGTTGGACTCCTCTTCTTCGGACGCACTTGAATCATCCCACGTTGCCTTGAGCACCTTCTTCTTTGATGTTCTCTTTTTGGCTTGAGGACAATCGTTCTTGTAGTGTCCCGGTTTTTTGCATTCATAGCAAATCACTTGGTCCTTCTTTTGTTCAAATTTATTTTTATTATTTTTAAATTTGTTCTTTCTTAAGTATTTCTTAAATTTTTGAGTCAAAAGTGCAATGTTATTGTCACTGTCCTCATCACTTGATGTTCCTTTCAAGTGGTCTTCTTGTGATTTGAGTGCCATATCCTTCCTGTTCTTTGGAAGGGGGTTCTCGAGCTCGTCATGAGCTTGACATGTTATTTCGTAGGTCATTAGAGACCCAATGAGTTCTTCAAGAGGGAATGCTTTAAGGTCTTTGGCCTCTTGAATGACCGTAACTTTTGGATCCCAACTTTTAGGGAGAGATCTTAAGATTTTAGTTACTAGTTCAAAGTTAGTAAAATCTTTACCAAGAGCTTTGAGTCCATTGATGACATCCGTAAACCGGGTGTACATGTCTCCGATGGACTCACTTGGTTTCATTTGGAAAAGTTGTAAGAGTGCACAAGGATGTTGATTTTGGACTCTTTCACTCGGCTAGTGCCTTCATGAGTGACCTCAAGAGTTCTCCAAATATCAAAGGCCGAATCACAAATTGAAACATGATTAAATTCATTTTTGTCTAGTGCACAAAACAAGGCATTCACAGCCTTTGCATTTAAAGCAAAAACCTTCTTCTCCAATTCATTCCATTCGCTCATCGGAAGAGAAGATTTTTGAAATCCGTTTTCAACAATAGACCAAAGCTCAAAGTCCATAGAAATGAGGAAGATCCTTATGCGAGTCTTCTAATATGTGTAATCCGACCCATTAAACAAAGGTGGTCGTGCAATAGAACGACCCTCTTGCATGCCGGAGTAAGCCATCTCTCTTGGGTATTAAACCAAATATGAGAGATAACCTTGCTCTGATACCACTTGTTAGGATCGGAGCGGCACTAAGAGGGGGGGGTGAATTAGTGCAGCGGATTAAAACTTCGGTTTTAGAAAAATCTTTCGTACGATAAGAACGGAACTTGAAAAGCTTAACTTGAAAGCGTATTCTTAAAGTTGCGCAGCAAAGGTAATAAGGAACTAAAGCATATAAGAAGGTTTGCAGTAATGTAAACAGCAATAATGAAATGCAAACCAGAGATTACGCCGATTTTAGAGTGGTTCGGTCAAATGACCTACATCCACTTGCGAGGCCCCTCTTCGATGAGGCTCCCACCTTCCACTAGAAAATCTCTTGAAATGGAAGGGTAAATACCCCTCTTACAACCTTTTACAAGCAGTTCAACCTCTTACAAATTTTCAATAAGAAAGGAGGAGAACTCTCTAGCAAATTGAAAACAAGACTTGCTAAGACTTTCTAAGACTTTTCTCTCAATCAAAATGCTTCTCAAAAGTTGTAATCTCAGTTGAGATTTGAGGGGTATTTATAGGCCTCAAGAGGATTCAAATTTGGGCTCCAAAATTTGGGCTCCAAAATTTGAATTCTCTTTGGGTTCCCGATGCTGGCGGTGCCACCGCCCAGCGCTCGGGTGCTGGACGGTGCAACCGCCCAGCCCAGGAGGTGTTACCGCCCAGCTCTCGGGTGCTGGGCGGTGCCACCGCCTGGCTCTCCGGTTCGCTGGTTTGGCTTAGTTTTAGCCCAAACCAAATCTGACTTTGGGCCCAGTTGGCCCCTAACCAAGATATAGGATTATCTCTTAATCCTAATCCTAATTACAAGTGAACTCCATAACCAAAACATATCCTAAGCAAGTTTTCAACCGCGAACGTCGAGTCTTGTTCCGGCGAGCTTTCCGACGAACTTTCTTCCGACGGACTCCCATCAAGCTCCCGATCTTGTGATGACTTTAACGAGTAGCCGAGCCTTCTTGGTGATCTCCGTGAACCTCCGACGATCTCTTCGGCGAACTTCCGAAAATTCCGATAGGTTCCCGATTTCTTCTCGGTTGGTTCCGGCAGCATCTCCGACGATTCTTCGGACTCTTAAACGTCCATCGATCTTGACTCCGGTATCCTTGCTTTATGTTTTCTGGTTATCGTAGTTAATCCTGCACACTTAACTCAATAATATGGATTAGATCAATTAACCCACCAATTGATTATATCATCAAAATCCGAGATTCAACAGTATCAGTGTCAAACTAACACTAGGTGGTGGTACTACCCAACGCAAGCAATGGTACCGCCCGTGCCTAGGGAACCCGGGATGGGAAAGTTTTAGGCTCCAAGTTTGAATCAACTTGAAGCCTATAAATACCCCTCTCATCCCTGGTTAAAGAACACAAGCACAAAGAGTTCAAAAGTAGAAAAACGCTGCTGCAATCACTTTAGAAATTCCCTCCTCCACTCTAAGTTTAGAAACCTGTAATAGGAGTGTGAGTGCTTGTAAAGGTTATCTCCTAAACCCGTGAAAAGGAGAAGAGGGGTGTAAAAGGTGATTGACCTTCGCTTATTGAAGGAAGGCCTCTAGTGGACACCGGTGACCTCGTCGGAGGAGGAAGCCGAAAGTGGATGTAGGTCACGTTGACCGAACCACTCTAAAACTGCTGTGTTCTCTAATTTGCATTTTATTCTTGCCATTTACATACTGTAAACTACTTTACTTAGTCACTACGCTTCCATACGCTTCCAAGTTATTAAGCTTCTGAAATCGATTTTCGTCGAAATTCATTTTTATCATACGAAAGTTTTTAAACCGATGTTATTTTACCGCTGCACTAATTCACCCCCCCTTTTAGTGCCGACTCTTGATCCTAACAATTAGTATCAGAGCCTCGTTATTTCTCAGTTGATTTAACACCCAAGAGAAATGGCTCTTTTCGGCTTTCAAGAGGGTCACTCTCTTATTCGTCCTCCATTTTTCAATGGGACAGACTACACTTATTGGAAAACTCGAATGAAAGTTTTCTTGCTTTCAATGAATCTCGATTTATGGCACATAGTCAAAAATGGATTTGAAATGTCTTCTCTTCTAATGAACAATTGGAATGATTTGGAGAAGAAGACGTTTTCTCTAAATGCAAAGGCTTTGAATGCCTTATTTTGCGCTTGAGACAATAACAAATTTAATCGGGTTTCTATATGCGAAACAACCTTCGATATTTGGCATATTCTTGAAATCACACACGAAGACACGAATATAGTTAAAGATTTTAAGATTAACCTTTTAATGCACGATTTTGAACTTTTTCATATGAAACCAAGCGAAATCGTTGTTGACATGTGCACCCGTTTTATGGATGTCGTCAATGGTTTAAAAGCTCTTGTAAAAGCTTTTCGAATTTTGAACTCGTTAACAAGATTTTGAGATCTCTTTCTAAAAATTGGAATTCGAAAGTAATGACAATACAAGAATCAAAAGATTTGAACTATTTTCCAATTGAAAAACTAATTGGGTCTTTAATGACCTACGAAATGACTAATGTGGCACTTGACGAACATGAGAATCACCTTCCAAAGAACAGGAAGGGTTTTAAACTTAGAACAATTGAAGACCACTCGAGCAGAAGCTCAAGTGATGGTAAACTTGAACTACTCACGAAATTCAAAAAGTTAATGAAACAAAAATTAAAGAACAAAATTAAAAAGAATGCAACTACTTGCTTTGAACACAAGAAGAAAAAAGAACTTTGGGATGAATCGAGCTCCTTCGAAGACGACGAAAAAATCAACAAAGGCGAGGTGGCAAACTATGCCTAAATGGCTTTCAACGATGAGGTAATCGAAACCCTCTTAATTTATTTTGAAATTACATGATACTTTTCATAATGTATTTTTTTTATTTAGTTAAAAAAAATATTTTTTGAAAATTACATGTTTAAAAATGTAATGTAAAAATTGGGATCATGCTAGTAATTTCGAAAATGATAATAAAAATTACATGTTTAATAACAAAATGATTTTGTTTGAAAATACCTTACGCCCAATGAAACCATCTTTGATGAATATGCTTTATGTTTAATGGTTTCTTTGGCTTGTATGTCTTATCATGATGAATGTTTTGAAAATAAATATTTGTATATAAGGCTTGATGATTTTTTGATGAACCTTGTCTTTGGTTTTCAACATGATGTATGGTTTTGACATAAGAACAAAAATTTGGGTATGCTAATATAAAGTCAATCATATAAATTAAAACTAAAGAAGTTTAGATATCTTTAAGAATCAATTATGTTCAACGAAACCATGCTTGATGTCTTAATGAAAATGTAATGATGATTTGAAAGCATGCTTAACGAATTTATATTTCGAACTTATGCACGATAATTTTATAATCTTTTGAAAGTTCTTTTTGGTGTTAATGAATGATGCATGGATTTGAAAGAAAAAAATATGTATAAAATCAATCAATAAGTTGAAACAAAAGGAGGAAATCATTTTTCTTGAAAATTTCCTTGTTCTCTATCTTATTGATTCTTCACTAAGAGACCAATAAAATTATTTATGCCATTTTGAATCTCTTGAAAGAAATATTGAGATTTTGATGATTTTGACGATTTGAATTTGAATAAGTTTTATCAAAATCATGATCTTGGTTTCTTGAAATTATTTGAGATTTATATGAATCAAAATTTTTCATGATCTCCTAAGAACTCTTTATGTTATTTATTTAAGAGGAGATTTGTTAAAATGAATCACAGTTTCTCTTGATTTCTCGGAATTATAACTTGAGTATTCTTTTTATAAATCAAGATTTTTTACTATGATTCTTTTCACTATTTGAGTTATCTAAAAAGAATCATAATATGTCTCTTAATATTCATAATTTGTGCATCTCATCACCAATTTTTGTTGTTAATTTTCATGTGATGATATGAAATCATGCAATACTCATGATATTATACAAATGAGAAGTTATGATCATGATAGGATATAATGACATTTAGATATCATCATGATTTAAAATACTATGATTTGTTGCTAAAATGATATATTATGAATGTTTTAGTATCATGTATGATATGCTCAAAATAATGATGAATATTTTAAAAATAAATATTTATATCATGTTTGATGATTTTACATTTTAATAATGTGCATGATGAGGTGTAGTGATGATTGATTTATTTTTAATATCATGAATGAAAAATGAAATGTAAGGTTTTGAAATTGTGCATGTTTTAATTTGAAAATATAATGATGCATAAATAAGATTGATACTTACCTTTGTCATAATCTGAAAATTGATATAAAGGGTCTTCCCTTCTTTTTGACAATGACAAAGGGGGAGATAAAAGATGCTAGCTCGCATAATTCAAGAAGAAAGCAAAAATTGCACTTCTCAAAAGAGAAGAAAGAACTTGCTTCTTGAACAACTCAAATTGTTAGCTTCTATGTTGTAAAATAATGTAACATCTTGTTAGCTTGCATTTTTGCAAAGGAAAAAAAAATAATCGCACTTCTCAAAAGAGAAGAAATTGTTATCTTAAACATCACCAAGAATTGCTAGCTTGAAATCTCAAGAAGATGCAAAAATATGCCAACTTGCACATTTTTAAATTTGCTAGCTTGTATGTTGTACTACCTTGCATATCTACAACTTAATAGCTTGAATGTTCTAAGCATGATGTAACACTTGCTAAATTTTCTAACTACAAATTACATGATGATAAAACTTGATATTATGTTTTTTCATGCAACGATTTGAACTTGTATGTTTATACACTTAATAGTGGTACTTCTTCTTTTTGTTAATGACAAAGGGGGAGAAGTATGTTGATGTTATACATGATTTTAATCATGAAATGTTTGCTTGGATTTTTGAATCCAAGAGTTATATGCCATATTAATAGGGGGAGTTTGTTTAAACTCCGGGAGTTAAGATTACCTCCGTCATCGATTGGTTGTCATCATCAAAAAGGGGGAGATTGTTGAATTTCGAATTTTGATGATGAAATCAATTGATATGTTTATGTTTTAATCTACGTTTTGAGTGACACTGGATGCTATGATCAAGATGAGACTGTTAGGATCAAGAGCACTAAGAGGGGGGCGTGAATTAGTGCAGCGGAAAACTTTCGACGATTAAAACTGCGTTCGTACGTTGAAATCCAATTCCGACGTAAAAGTCATTTCATGCAGATAATAACTTTAAAAGCTTACGGAAATGTATTTGAAGTAAAGTAAGGAAGGCAGTTTGCAGTTAAGATATAAATCAGAATGTAAGCGCAAACTGAAATATGATGTTCGTACGATAAAACCGATTTTCGTCTTAACATCGATTCGGAAAATACTTAACTATGAAACACGTTCGTAAATGAGCAGAAGGCAGTAAGCTACTGAGGAGGTTTGCAGTAATGATAAGATGCTTAAAGTAAATACAAATCGAGATTTAGAGTGGTTCGGTCAATCTTGACCTACATCCACTTTTGGCTTCCTCCACCAATGAGGTCACCGACGTCCACTAGAGACCTTCCTTCAATAGGCGAAGGCCAACCACCCTTTTACAGTTTCACTCCTTTTGACGGGCTTATGAGATAACCCTTACAAACTTTTCTCTCCTCTCTTGAAAGATCAAAACTTAGAAAAAGAGGGAGGAGAACTTCTAGCCTTTACAACACTTTTGAGCTCTAAAATTCATAGAGTAAGATTGGATTTTCGGTGCCCTTTCATGCAGGAAAGGGTGGGGTCTATATAGACCCCAAACTAGTTTGAATTTGGAGCTCAAAAATGCCTTTTCCCGGATTTCCGGGGTCCTGGCGGTACCACCTCCTAACTGGGGCGGTACAACCGCTTGGCAGCTCGGAGACTGAGCCTCTGGGCGGTGCCATTGCCTGATAGGGGTGGTTGTACCGCCTAGTCTCGCTCGAAGACTGAGCTCAGGCGGTTCCACCGCTTGTCAAGGGTGGTTGCACAGCCTAGTCTCGCTCGGAGACTGAGCCCAGACGGTGCCACCGCCTGCCTGGGGTGGTTGCGCCACCCAGCTTTCCTGGGAGACTCTCTCCTGGGTGGTGCCACCGCCGACCCTGGCAGTGCCACCGCCGACCCTGGCAGTGCCACCGCCTAGCAGGAATTCTAGTCCGAATGGGTTGATCCATTCGACCCAATTTGGGTCTGTCAAGGGCCCAATTGCCCCCATATTAAGTTAATGGGATCACCTCTCATTCCTAACTTAATCTACATGCTAACTATGACATTTCTTAAGACATTTACTACAATTTGCTCCGGTGCGTCAATCGCTTCTTCCGGTGAGCTTCCGGCAAACTTCCGGCGAACATCCGACGAACCTTCGGTGATGCTCCGTCGGACTTCCGGCAAACTCCTGGACTTGCGACGATCCACTTGGCGAGTTCCAACGAGCTTCTTTTGGCAAGCTCCTAGACTTCTCGGATTTGTTCCCGCAGAACCTCCAATGACCGTCCGGACTTCCGTCGAACTCTTGAACTCCCAACGTGATCATAGTCTTGACTCTGGCGTAACTCCTACTGCATGTCTTACTTTCATCATAGTTAATCCTGCACACTTATCTCAACATATGGATTAGATAACAAATGACAATTGACTTCATCATCAAAATCCAAAATTCAACAATCTCCCCCTTTTTGATGATGACAATCAATTGATAACAGAGTTAATCTTAACTCCCCATATCTATATGTCATACTTGAGATAAGTCATTCTTGAATTCAAGGCCTTTGAATTCAATAGACTTATTGATAAGTTAAGAACTCTTAACCTTATCAATTACTCCCATCATGATTCCTATCATGATGTATCTTACTGAAAATGATGTCAAGACTTGACATCCATTCTCAAGTTTTACATTTCAAATATGAATGATGGTAGCAGTTCAACATAAGATATCAACATGTAAATTTACAATTTAAGCTTTTGATATCTTAACGTAAAGCAAACATTTCAAGTGTTTAGCAATCGTAGCATTTCATCACATGGTAAGATATCAACACGCAAAATTACGATGCAAGTTCTTGATATCTTAACATGATGCAAACATGGCATAATGCAAATATGGCAATCATAGTTATCATCAATTCATATATTTTCGATGGCATAATCATAGCATCAATACTCATAGCATCAATTCATATATCTCTCCTCCTTTGTCATCAACAACAACGAGAACGATATAAGCAAATTTTAAGCATTAGTGTGGTATTTATTCACGCCATAACTAGGTTCATGTCATTTTCCAAAGGTGAGTGATAGGATACCAATTATACAAACATCTCAAGGAAAACATGACATGGAGATAGCTTTGAATACTTCTTCCTTTTTATTTGTTATTATCTTTTTGCATGAAGGAGGAAAGCTATTTGTGATACTAGCTATTTGTGAGTTTACTTTGAATGAATTTAAAATCGATGAGAGATTAAATCATACTCCATTCTTACAAGGATCAAGATATGTATGTGAAACAAATCCTTGCAAGTAATAACACTAACATCCATATTTCAAGAAGGAATTTATAAGCAGGAATCATTTTATCAAATCCATTTATCAAAAAATATTTTTCACATGATAAGTGTATGAGAGGTATTTGCTAGTTGATTTCATATGTAAAAAATCAATGATGAGAATCAAACTCGATATGACATATGTTTATTAAGTCCAGAAGAGAATAATGTATCGAGAAAATCCGATTGTTAGGATCAAGAAGATCCGAAAATGAGATTAACACTTGTTAAGAGAATTCGAAAATGAAATTAACACTTTCATGCATTCGGACAAGACTATACTATAGATTTTCAAATACAATCATGAAGACAAAACATGCTCATTGTTATGGAAATTTTTGTATTAATTTTCAACATATTATTTTAGGCATGTAATGACAATCAATTGATTTGATCATTCAATCGATAAAGTCCGAAAAATGATTTTAACAAGTTTATGCATTCGGACACATTAACATTCCTAATTCTCTTCTATTGAAATCAAATTGTTCTTCGCTTAGAGGTTTTGTAAAAATATCAGCTAATTGATGCTTAGTATCAATGAACTCTATGATTACATTATGATTAGTGACATGATCTCATATGAAGTGATGTCTAATATCAATATGTTTTGTTCTTGAGTGTTGAATGAGATTCTTTGTTAAACATATTGCACTTATGTTATCACATTTAATGAGAATGTTTTTGTTAGGATCAAGAGCACTAAGAGAGGGGGGGGGGGGTGAATTAGTACAGCGGAAATCTTTCGATGAAAAAAAAACGTTCGAACGATAAAAACGATTTCGGTGTGAAAGCCGATTCTAAGATTACTTTAACTTAAAATCAAGCGAGATGACATTAAAGTCAATCTATGAAGGTAGTTTGCAGTTATGATGAAAACCAGAATATAAGCGCAAACTGAAATATGACGTTCGTACAAAGAAACTGATTTACGTCTAAATGTTGATTCGTAAATCACTTGATTAGGCGAGATGCAGCTTAAGCAAGGATATAAAGGCAGTTTGCAGTTAAGATAGAAATCAAAACGTAAACGCAAACTGAAATATGATGATCGTACGAAAAAACAGATTTACGTCTAAACACTGATTCGGAAAGTGCAAAGCTTGAAACCTGATCGTATATGCGCAGAAAGCAGTAAGCTTTAGAGGATGTTTGCAGTAAAGATAATATGCTCAAAGTAAACGCAAACCGAGATTTAGAGTGGTTCGGTCAATCTTGACCTACTCCACTTTCGGCTTCCTCCACCGACGAGGTCACCGACGTCAACTAGAGGCCTTCCTTCAATAGGCGAAGGCCAACCACCATTTTACAGTTTCACTCCTTTTGACGGGCTTAGGAGACAACCCTTACAGAATTTTCTCTCATCTCTTTATAGCTCAGAACTTGGAAGAAAAGAGGGAGAAGAACTTTTGGCTTTTACAACAATTTTGAGCTCTAAAAATCACAGAACAAGATCAAGATTTCGGTGTGTATTCTGTGCCCTTTCAGTGCTGAATGGGTGGGGTATTTATAGGCCCTAACCCAGTTCAAATTTGGAGCTCAAAACTGTCAATTCCCGGAATTTCGGGATCAGGCGGTTGCACCTCCTGACTGGAGCGGTTGCACCGCCTGGCAGAGCTCGAAGACTGAGCCTCTGGGCGGTGCTACCTCCTGTCAGGGGCGGTTGCACCTCCTGCCAGAGCTCGAAGACTGAGCTCAGGTGGTGCAACCTCTTGACTGAGGCGGTTGCACCGCTCAGCCAGTGCTCGGAGACCGAGCCCAAGCGGTGCCACCTTCTATCAAGGGAGGTTGCACCGCCCAGTCTCGCTCGGAGACTGAGCCCAAGCGGTGCCACCGCCTGGCTGGAGCGGTTGCACCTCCCAGTCTCGCTCGGAGACTGAGCCCAGGCGGTGCAACCTCTTGCCTTGGGCGGTTCAACCGCCTGGCAGGGATCAGGGTCCGAATGAGTTGATCCATTCGGCCCAATTTAGGCTTTTCAAGGGCCCAATTGCCCCAAGATTAAGTTAATGGGATCACCTCCCATTTCCAACTTAATCATTGTGCTAACTATGATATTCCCTAAGACATTTACTGCAACTTGCTCCGGTGCGTCAATCGCTTCTTCCGGCGAGCTTCCGGCGAACTTCCGTCGATCATCCGATGAACCCTCGGTGATGCTCTTGTGGACTTCTGGCAAAACTCCTGGACTTGCGATGATCCACTTGGCGAGTTCCGACGAGCTTCTTTGGTAAGCTCATGGACTTCTCGGATTTGTTCTTGCAGAACCTCCGACGATTGTCCGAACTTCCGTCGAACTCTCGAACTCCCAACGTGATCATTGTCTTGACTCCGGCGCAACTCCTGCTGCATGTCTTACTTTCATCGTAGTTAATCCTGCACACTTATCTCAACATATGGATTAGATAACAAATGACAATTGACTTCATCATCAAAATCCGAGATTCAACAATCTCCCCCTTTTTGATGATGACAATCAATTGATAATGAAGTTAACCTTAACTCCCCCTGTCTATATGCCATACTTGAGATAAAGTCTTTCTTGAATTCAAAACCTTTGAATTCAAGAGACATATTGATAAGTTAAAATCATTTAAACTTATCAATACTCCCATCATGGTGATGTATCTCTCTGAAGATGATGTCAAGGCTTGACATTCATTTTCAAATTTTACATTACAAGTTTGAATGATGGTAATAGTAGCAATTTATCATATTGTAAGATATCAATATGTAAATCTGCGAAGTAAGATTTTGATATCATTACATGATGCACACATTTCAAATGTTTTAGTAATTATTGCATTTCATCACATGGTAAGGTATCAATACGTAAAATTACGATGCAAGTTTTTTGTTTGATATCTTAACCTGATACAAACAAGGCATAATGCAAATTATAGCAATCATAGCATCTTTTGGTGATGCAAGCATGACATTAATACTCATATATTTCTCGGTGATGCAAGCATGGCATTAATACTCATATATTTCTCGGTGATGCAAGCATGACATTAATACTCATATATTTCTCGGTGATGCAAGCATGGCATTAATACTCATATATTTCTCCCCCTTTGTCATCAACAAAAAGCATGGTAATTGTGATACCAGGAGAACAATATAAGCAAATTTTGAGCATAAGTGTGATAGTCATTCATGCCTTTACTCGGTTCATGTTATTTTCAATAGTAAGTGATAGGAAATCAATTATACAAGCATGATATGTAGATCACTTTGAATACTTCTTCCTTTTTATTTGTTATAATTTTTTTTTTTTTGCAAGGAAGAGGAAGGCCATTTGTGATACCAGCTATTTGTGAGTTTACTTTGAGTGAAGTTAAAACCTATGAGAGATTAAATCATGCTTCAGGTATCAAGATATGTGTGAGAAACAACTCTTGGCAAGTAAAAACACAATCATCCGTATTTCAAGATGGAATTCATAAGCAGGAATCATTTCATCAAATCCATTTCAGAAAAATATTTTTCACATATAAGTGTATGAGAAAATTCGATTTTTAGGATACCAATTGTTAAGCGAATCCAAACATGAAATGAACACTTTCATGCATTCGGACAAGACTATGCTACAGATTTTCAAATACAATCATGAAGACAAAACATGCTAATTGTTATGGAAATTTTTGTATTCAGCACATAATTTTCAACATGTTATTTTGGCATGTAATGACAATCAGGTGATTTGATCATTCAATTAAATCCGAAAAATAATTTTAACTAGTTTATGTATTCGGACACATCAACATTCCTAATTCTCTTCTTATGAAATCAAATTGTTCTTCACTTAGAGGTTTTGTAAAAATATCAGCTAGTTGATGACGCATCAACTGCATTGGTATATCATTTTCACAAATCATATTTATCATGGAAATCAAGACATAAGATTTTCAAAAACATTTAGTTTCGATGTAAAATCCGACAGTGAGTAACGAGATTAAACAATGAGTGATGTTTGTAACTCTGCTCACAAATAAATACATCAGGTAACCAGATCAAGGATCAAGGCACAAGGCATTGTGATCATAGTAACATAAAGAGTTTATAATACACATACAAGCTCATTCAGGAGGTGAAAAATTAAAATGCCTAAATAAAGAGTCAAATTATCGATGAATTTGCTGCAGCTCAGATAGGATTTGATCTTGTCGATGTTCAAGCCGTTCTTGTCTTTGTTCAAATCGGTCCATCCGAATCCCAATATCTTCGACAGATGATGTATGAGCTGGCTCAAATGAATGTGTTTCCTCAAAGGGATAGATCGGAGGAGATTGAAACCCCTAAAGACTGATGTTTCCGGTTCTAGTTTAGGTTGAGGGGGATCGGTTCTTCTAGGCATTCTAACCCAGTTACCGTTCCTATAAACACATCTTAATCGGTGAAGTAGATTTTTATTTATTATGCTAAACCTATCTACTTTTATTACTTCTTCTTCTGGTGGTATTAGAATATCGTAGGCTTTCAGTATTCTAGTGATTATACCACCATATGGAAGCATCATGTCTTTCTTAGATAGTTCTAACATGTTTTGCTGGATAAGATAACCAAGACAGATGTCATGTCCTTTCATAATCAAATGCATAGTTCCTAATTCTAATTGGCTTACTTCATCATGATGGTATTGTTTAGGGAGAATGATGCTAGTTAGGATATGATGAAGTACCTTAGTGTTTAGTGGCAGTAGATGTTCACAACTTTTAGGAACAAATGTTAAGTTGGGATTGGCAAAAATTGTTCCTAAGGCTTCAACATATGTTGTCCCAACAGTTTCATCATCCCATGATCCTCTAAAGTAAAGTCCTCTACTTTTTATGAGAATGCCTATCATGTCGCAAATGAATTTATCCATAATGGAGATGTGTTGTCCTAAGAGATAGGTAGACATTCTTTCTTCTTCATCTACTTGTATGTTGTTGTAAAACAATCTAACAAGTCTTGGATAGATAGGTTCATTAATTTGTAAAATAGGGAGTAGATCTAAGTTTGCAAACCATTGGATTGTCTCTAAGTCTCTTAGTTCATTTAAATCTATATGTTTTCCCTTATTGACACTCCTAAGTTCGAAAGAGGAAAACTTTTCAGCATGATATTTTGAGTCAAAAAGGGTAAGATCAAAATCTTCCACTAATCTCCTCTTCCCTTTGTCCCTTGAGGATCTTCTAGACCCCATAACTACTGCTGTTTAGGAGGATAGTAATAAGCAAGAGTAAATGAATCAAAAACAGAATTTAAGGGCTTTTTAGAGAATACCTTAGTGAGATCTTCAGGAGGGGAAAGATTGTTGATCTTTTGCTTCGAAATGAGGAGTATTTGGGATGCTATGAGGGGAGAAATGGAGGTGGAGAAGCTTTGGAGGAGTAAAGAGGGAAAGGGAGTGAGTTGGGGTCGGTTCCACTGCCGGCCCTAGCTTGGGTTAAAAAGGGGCAGAGTTGCGGGCGGTTGCACCTCTGGCTGGGGCGGTGCAACCGCTTGCAACACGTGACAGCCGGAGGTGCTACCTCCAACTGGGGCGGTGCCACCGCCTACAGGCGGTGAGCACTTGTTCTGACTGTAGTGTGATATGATTTGAGAGTTTTTGACTTGAGAAGAATTTTCATTCAGAGCAATCAACTTTACTTACGTAATTACGTAAGAGTTTTTATTTTAAGATAAGAACTTTTGCACGATCAAGATAGATTTTTTGATGTGCATACTCTCAATGTCGTACACATGTTTGTGACAGTTTGTTCAAGTTGGTAAGCCTTGCAAGTTCATGACAAACTTAGTCAGTTCATGATATAGAGTTGGATTCGAAAGTTACCAACGGATGAAATCGATGGGTTCGAAAATCCAGAGGATATGTGAATTGAGAATCATGGGTTTCCAATTCTGAGAAATCAAATAGGATTGTATCTAAATCGCATTTGTGATTTTAAATTTCTAATCTTCATATGTTATTTAGGCTAGAGAGCATCGCGAGTTCTTTTTGGATCTCGGGTCATGAATATCGAGAATCCAAGGAGCAGGATATTATTTCTTGCTCCAGCTTATAATTTTTTATGTCTTTACAGGAAAGGATGATTTTTAGGTACCCATTTGCTTTTGGGTGCCTCAAAAATAGATCTACATTGTTTATCATGTTGCATAGAATTTATCATGGTTCCTTTAGGAACCCAAATTAATTTGTTTGGACTAATTTTCTTGAATGGACAATAATGCATTTTGTGTCCAAGTTTGCAACAAAAGTTGCATTTGCTTTGGTGTCGAACATGTAAGATGAGGCCTTTTATGAAGGTGGTTGGATTTTGGTGAGGACTTCTCACAAATCCGATTCCACTTCTTTTGGGAACGTGACCCTTGTTTGCAAGGATCATGTTCAATGACTTGCTACCAACCTCGAATTTCTTCAAGGTGTCCTTAAGTAGCAAGTTTTCCTTTTGGAGAGTTTCTAGATCATGGTATTTTATGCATGAACTTAAACTATCATGATATTCAGTTTTTAACTTATCAAAATTACAAGTAAGACTATCATGCTCCTTTTTTAGCAATTTATATTTTCTACTAATAATCTTGCATTCATCAAATAAGTCATGAAAGGCATTTAATAATTCATCAAATGATAAATATGCATCTATTAAATTCGTTACTTCCTCTTCGATGGCCATTAAGGCGTAATGAGTAACTTGCTCGGTGTTGGACTCTTCTTCGGACGCGCTCGAGTCATCCCATGTTGCTTTGAGCGCCTTCTTCTTTGATGTTCTCTTTTTGACTTGGGGACAATCACTCTTGTAGTGTCCCGGCTTTTTGCACTCATAGCAAATAACTTGGTCCTTCTTGGGTTCAGGTTTATTTTCTGTGTCATTTTTAAACTTGTTTCTTTTAATGGATTTTTTAAATTTTCTTGTTAGAAGTGCCAAGTCATCGTTACAGTCCTCATCACTTGAGCTTTCTCTCAAGTGGTCTTCTGAAGTTCTAAGTGCCATATCCTTCCTATTCTTTGGAAGGATGTCTTCTTGCAAGTCATCTCGTAGGTCATTAATGACCCGATTAGTTCTACAAGAGGGAAGTTGTTTAGATCTTTCGCCTCTTGAATAACAGTGACTTTAGGATCCCGACTCTTAGGAAGGGATCTTAGAATCTTATTTACGAGCTCAAAATCCGAAAAGCTTTTTCCGAGTCCTTTTAGACCGTTGACGATATCCGTGAAGCGGGTAAACATGTCGCCAATAGTCTCACTCGGTTTCATCCGGAAAAGTTTGAAAGAGTGTAACAAAAGATTGATTTTTGACTCTTTCACTTTACTTGTGCCTTCGTGAGTCACTTCGAGTGTGTGCCAAATATCAAATGCGGTTTCACAAACCGAAACACGGTTGAACTCATTTTTATCAAGCGCACAAAATAAGGCATTCATAGCCTTTGCATTAAGAGCGAAAGCCTTCTTCTCCAATTCATTTCAATCGATCATCGGAAGAGAAGACTTCGAAAATCCATTTTCGACAAGATTCCAAAGTTCAAAATCCATAGAAATAAGAAAGATCCTCATTCGGGTCTTCCAATAGGTGTAGTCCATCCCATTGAACATGGGTGGACGTGTAATAGAGTGGCCCTCTTGGTTTCCGGCGTATGCCATCTCTCTTGTGTTTTAATCCATTTGAGAGTTAACCCCGCTCTGATACCAATTGTTAGGATCAAGAGCACTAAGAGGGGGGGGGGGGGGGGGGGGTGAATTAGTGTAGCGGAATTCTTTCGACGAAAAAAAAACGTTCGAACGATAAAAACGATTTCGGTGTGAAAGCCGATTCTAAGATTACTTTAACTTAAGATCAAGCGAGATGACGTTAAAGTCAATCTATGAAGGCAGTTTGCAGTTATGATGAAAACCAGAATATAAGCGCAAACTGAAATATGACGTTCGTACGAAGAAACTGATTTACGTCTAAATGCTGATTCGTAAATCACTTGATTAGGCGTGATGCAGCTTAAGCAAGGATATAAAGGCAGTTTGCAGTTAAGATAGAAATCAAAACGTAAACGCAAACTGAAATATGATGATCGTACGAAAAAACAGATTTACGTCTAAACGCTGATTCGGAAAGTGCAAAGCTTGAAACCCGATCGTATATGCGTAGAAAGCAGTAAGCTTTAGAGGAGGTTTGCAGTAAAGATAATATGCTCAAAGTAAATGCAAACCGAGATTTAGAGTGGTTCGGTCAATCTTGACCTACTCCACTTTTGGCTTCCTCCACCGACGAGGTCACCGACGTCAACTAGAGGCATTCCTTCAATAGGCGAAGGCCAACCTTTCACGCCCCCCCCCCCCCCCCCGAATTTAATTCTCATTTAGGAGGTGTGAACCTAATTCAAGATTAATAATATTTAATTCAACAAACAATCCAGGATCCAATCACACATTTGAGGTCACTAAGAAAAACATTCAAGTCATTCACCTCTATAATCCACAATTCACAAAACTTGTGCAATTTATAATCATACATCATGTCACTAGATGATTCTTAAAATCCAAAAGCAACTTAACTAAACCATAACTATATCATAAATCCATAAGCGCGGCAATTAATGCAATCACAAAACCAACATATACTACATGTTTATATCAGTACACAGTTTAGACTTAACATTTCCAAAATCCTGACGTAAGAGGTACTTATCAAATATTTACAAGATACATCAATCTAGATTTGTCATTGATATTTCATTACACCCAAAAAGAACTTATACAACATCAACCTATCAAGTACAAAATATTTGCCCCAAAATCTTCTAGTCTTCCACTGCCTCAACCCAATTTACACATTTTAGTGAGCGATAAGCTATCATGAAAAATTTATATAGCAACGGGGTGAGCATATAAAGCTCAGCAAATGACTAACATATCCATAGCAAAGAGGACAGTTTTCAAACAAATGAGGTATCAAAATACAAAGCAGAGATACAGGATGAAACAGTAGCATGTTTTGTTTGAACGCAGAATTTCAATATCATATCGTTCGAAGCACGTTTTATTCATACAATCGAGGAAAGGTAATTGGAGCATATCATTGGCATAAGGAGCATATCGATGACATATGGTAGTTTTCAAGGTATAACAAAGACTTATAACATTTCATAAATATATCAAAGAACAAAACATGAATAGAAGCTCAAATGTCACATGACGATGCAAACATATCAATCTTATCCAAAGCATGTACAGAAACACATAACCAAAGCTCCGGATATCATATCAAACATACAGAAGGTGTAGTGGGATCTCAGTCAGAATGTAATTCATCCATTTCTGAATGACCACCTGACAAAAGTCTCCCACGTCTGGGAGCTCCATCCACCCACGTCTAGGTGAAGTCAAAGGGGGCCGGCAGAGCATCGCAGGCTCTAAGCACATACCCACATAGCGGGCAACAAGCGCATATCCCACATAGCGGGATCTCACATAGCGGGCAACAAGCGCATATCCTTTACCATTTCTGGCAAGGGTCCAGACAATCCCACACACCAGAGTACAAGAGGACAGTTTTAACAATAAGCAGCATATATCGGAAGCACACGCGGAACAACAAAGCGTACATGTGCCTTTACGAGTCAATCCGAAGTAAGCAATAATCTTTCACAAGTATATTCAGATTTGAAAGGAAGCAAAAGCAAGAGCATACAAGGATTTCAAGAAATCACATATAGCTCAATTGAAATAAGAAAGTTAGGTGAATACAATGGCCAACGAAATGAAACTGGAAGAGGCACATTTCAAAAGCAAATGCGGAACAATGGGATGCATATGCCGAATTACGATGCAAACATGAACTTTAGATGATAGCTGCAGATATACAAATAAATAAAGGACTAAAGTATACAGGAATTTAAGATAATAATGTAAAGCTTAACTGAAGTAAGAGTTTTTGCCAAAATCGATTTCCAAAGGAAAGTAACAAGGAAAGCCGAAATCGACCAAAGCTCGATTCTGGCAGAATTTGATAGGAACATTGTATGAACTATTTGGATAACCAATTATGCTCCAATTTATACAAAATAGGTGTCATTAGAAAGCTTTGTCAATCTAGTTTTATGCAAATCAAGTTTTACAAGATTTGGAATTTATAACCGGGAGTTATAGATAATTTCGCAGCGAAAGGTCTGAAAATATTAGCTCTGTTTTACTGAATCCATAGGGTCGATGAAAGCAGATGTTTCAGTTAGCAATTGTACTCCAAAAATTTCAAATCAGGTATATACAGAGAGCATTTTGAGTCTAGCTTCGAATAAAACATACTTTGTATGAATCTGAGTTCACAACAGAAAGTTATAAGTTGTTAAGCAACAAGAGGTCAGAAATTTCGGTCCCTGTTTTGCAGAATCTGTAGGGTTAATTTAAACAGAAGTCTTAGTAGGCATTTAAACTCCAAATCATTCGATCTTTATATCAAAATAAAGATTTTCTTGTCTACTTTCAAATGGAACAGGTTTTGTCTAAATCAGAGTTTATTACAAAATGTTATGACCGAAACATTGCATAGAGGTCAGATTACCGAAAAATTACAGATTCATAACTTTATATCAAAACGAAAGAAGGTCTGGTTCCCAGTTGAAATCTTTCAAATTTTACAGAATAAAAATGAAAACAGAGATTAAGGTTATTGTGGGATTGGGTTAGAACACTTGCCTTAAAATTATTTGAATCCCAAATGTGAGAAAATTGATGAAAAACCTCAAGCTCTTCTTCTTCTTCTTCTTCTTCTTCTTCTTCTTCTTCTTCCCTTCTCTTCTCAAACTCACGTTGCTGCAACTCTTCAGGTTTGTTTTCTTTAACCTTTCATCTAATTATTTAGGTTTTGGCTAATACAAAAGTTGCAAGGTGTCATGCATGCATGAAAGGGGCTAGGTGTCATCTTTAGAGCAAAGATAAGTGGCACCAACCTTATGTTAGTTAGTGACACATGTCCACTATATATATATATATATATATATATATATAACTTAAATCTGAATCTTTCATAAATTATATCAAACTTCTAATATTTACTTTTAGGTCCCTAGCCATAAACCTTTAATATAATATCATTTAATATAAAATAATTATTAAATAATTCTTATTTTTACAAACAAACCTTTTACTAAATTTTAAAAAATAGGGGATGTTACACTCTCCCCTCCTTAAAAAAAAAATTTAGTCCTCTAAATTTATCATACCTCATTCGACGAAAAAATGAGGATAAGCTTTCATCATTTCTTCCTCAAGCTCCCAAGTTGTTTCCTCTCCAGAATGATATCTCTAGATCACTTTAACTAGAGGGATAACTCGATTCCTCCTCTCCAGAATGATATCTCCATATCACTTTAACTAGAGGGATAACCCGATTCCTCAAGATCTTTTCTTTTTTTTTTTTATCAACAATCTAAGTGGGCTCTTCCACATAAGACAAGTCTTTATCAATCACCATCGGCTCATACTTAATGATATGAGAGGGATCATGTATATACTTTCTGATCATTGAAACATGAAATATATCATGAATATGGCACAATGATGGTGGCAAGGCAATCCTGTAAGCGACAGAACCAACCCTCTCAAGAATCTCAAAAGGTCCAATAAATCTTGGGCTTAACTTTCCTTTCTTCCCAAATCTTACAATGTCTTTAGAAGGGGAGACCTTCAGAAATACAAAATCCCCGATTTGAAACTCAATATTTCGCCTTCTATTATCAGCATAACTCTTTTGACGACTCTGAGCAGTCTTTAACCTTTTTCTTATAAGTTGAATTTTCTCAGTAGTCTCTTATACTTTTTTTTTTTCTGGTGCTAATAACTTTCTGTCACCAATTTCTTCCCAACATATAGGTGTCCTGCACTTTCGCCCATATAAAGCTTCATAAGGAGCCATCTGAATACTTGAATGATAACTATTATTGTAAGTAAACTCAATAAGAGAGATATCTTTATCTCATTCACCTTCTCAATCCATAACATAGGCTCGAAGCAAATCCTCAAGTGTTTAAATGGTTCTTTCTGATTGACCATCAGTTTGAGGGTGATAAGCAGTGCTAAACTTGACTTTAGTGCTAATAGATTCCTGTAACCTTCTCCAAAATATAGATAGAATTCTGGAGTCTTTGTCAGAGATTATCTCCTTTGGAACACCAAGAAGTCTTACTATTTCATTTATATATATAAATCTGCAAGCCTATCAAAAGAATAAGTCATATTGATCGGTAGGAAATGTGCAGATTTCGTTAACCTATCAATGATAACCCAAATAGCATCATGCTTTCTAGATGTTCGGGGTAGTCCTGAAATAAAGTCCATGGCAATACATTCACATTTCCATTAAGGCATATCTAAAGGTTACAACAAACCTCTAGGTCTTTGGTGTTCTGCTTTGATTTGCTGACAAGTCAAACACTTTGAAACATATATTGCAATCTCCTTCTTCATGCCTTCTCACCAATAATGACTTTGGAGATCTCTATACATCTTAGTGCTACCAGGATGCATGGTGTACTTTGAATTATGACCATCTCTTATGATTTGATTTTTGATATCTGAGTCATTTGGAACATATATTCTATTCCCTAATCTCAATAGGCCATCCTCTGAAACTCGAAAATTCAGTTTCAATCCCTTTTCTACTTCATTCCTTAAGCAGATCAAGCGTCGATCACGTAGTTGTCCTCCTTTAATTTGTTGAATGAGATCAGATTGCACTTGGATGGAGGCCATTAATATCATTGAGTCTTGCCCTTTTCTCAACATTCAAATCATAATTCTCTTCTAATAACTTCCATTGCTTCACAACCAAAGTTGCTATAAAACTTGTAGATTTTCTACTAAGGGCCTATGCTACAACATTAGCTTTACCCAGGTGATAACGAATGGTACAATCATAATCCTTTAAAAGTTCTATCATGATATTCAGTTTTTAATTTATCAAAATTGCTAACAAGATTATCATGCTTATTTTTCAATAATTTATATTTTCTACTAATTATTTTACATTCATCAAACAAGTCATGGAAGGCATTTAATAATTCATCAAATGATAAATCTGCATCAATTAAATTTGTTATCTCTTCTCCGATGGCCATTAAGGCGTAATGAGCAACTTGCTCGGTGTTGGACTCCTCTTCTTCGAACGCGCTCGAGTCATCCCATGTTGCTTTGAGCGCCTTCTTCTTTGATGTTCTCTTCTTGGCTTGGGGACAATCACTTTTGTAGTGTCCCGGCTTTTTGCACTCGTAGCAAATAACTTGGTCCTTTTTGGGTTCAAGTTTATTTTTTGTGTCACTTTTAAACTTGTGTCTCTTAATGAATTTTTTGAATTTCCTTGTTAGAAGTGCCAAGTCATCGTCACAGTCCTCATCACTTGAGTTTTCTCTCAAGTGGTCATCTAAAGTTCTAAGTGTCATATCCTTCCTATTCTTTAGAATGATATCTTCTTGCTCTTCATGAGCCTTGCAAGTCATTTTATAGGTCATTATTGACCCGATTAGTTCTTCAAGAGGGAAGTTGTTTAAATCTTTAGCCTCTTGAATAGCAGTGACTTTAGGGTCCCAACTCTTAGGAAGAGATCGTAGAATCTTATTTACGAACTCAAAATATGAAAAACTTTTGCCGAGTCCTTTTAGAGTATTGACGACATCCGTGAAACGGGTGTATATGTCGCCAATAGTCTCACTCGGTTTCATTCGGAAAAGTTCAAAAGAATGTATTAAAAGATTGATTTTTGACTCTTTCACTCTACTTGTGCCTTCGTGAGTCACTTCGAGTATATGCCAAATATCAAACACAGTTTCACAAACCGAAACACGATTGAACTCATTTTTATCAAGCGCACAAAATAAGGCATTCATAGCCTTTGCATTAAGAGCGAAAGTCTTCTTCTCCAATTCATTCCAATCGATCATTGGAAGAGAAGACTTCGAAAATCCATTTTCTACAAGATTCCAAAGTTCAAAATCCATTGAAATAAGGAAGATCCTCATTCGGGTCTTCCAATAGGTGTAGTCCGTCCCATTGAACATGGGTGGACATGTAATAGAGTGGCCCTCTTGGTTTCCGACGTATGCCATCTCTCTTGGGTTTTAATCCGTTTGAGAGTTAACCCCGCTCTGATACCAATTGTTAGGATCAAGAGCACTAAGAGGGGGGGGTGAATTAGTGCAACGGAAAACTTTCGATGATTAAAACTACGTTCGTACGTTGAAATCCGATTCCGACGTAAAAGTCGTTTCGTGCAGATAATAACTTTGAAAGCTTACGGAAACGTATTTTAAGTAAAGGAAGGCAGTTTGCATTAAAGATAGAAATCAGAATGTAAGCGTAAACTGAAATATGATGTTCGTACGATAAAACTGATTTCCGTCTTAACGCCGATTCGAAAAATACTTAACTATGAAACACGTTCGTAAATGAGTAGAAGGCAGTAAGCTACTGAGGGGGTTTGCAGTAAAGATAAGATGCTAAAAGTAAATGCAAACCGAGATTTAGAGTGGTTCGGTCAATCTTGACCTACATCCACTTTTGGCTTCCTCCACCAACGAGGTCACCGACGTCCACTAGAGGCCTTCCTTCAATAGGTGAAGGCCAACCATCCTTTTATAGTTTCACTCCTTTTGACGGGTTTAGGAGATAACCCTTACAAACTTTTCTCTCCACTCTTGAAAGATCAAAACTTAGAAAAAGAGGGAGGAGAACTTTTAGCCTTTACAACACTTTTGAGCTCTAAAATTCACAGAGTAAGATTGGATTTTCGGTGCCCTTTCATACAGGAAAGGGTGGGGTATATATAGGCCCCAAACTAGTTTGAATTTGGAGCTCAAAAATGTCTTTTCCCAGATTTCCAGGGTCCTGGCGGTACCACCTCCTAACTGGGGTGGTACTGCTTGGCAGCTAGGAGACTGAGCCTCTGGGCGGTGCCACTGCCTGACAGGGGCGGTTGCACCGCCCAGTCTCGCTCAGAGACTGAGCCCTGGTGGTGCCACCGCCTGACTGGGGCATTTGCACCGCTTGGCAAAGCTCGGAGACCGAGCTCAGGCGGTTCCACCGCTGTCAGGGGCGGTTGCACCGTTCAATCTCGCTTGGAGACTGAGCCCAGGCGATGCCACCGCCTGCCTTGGGCGGTTGCACCACCCAGCTTTCCTGGGAGACCCTCTCCTGGGCGGTGCCATCGCCTAGCAGGAATTCTGGTTCGAATGGGTTGATCCATTCGACCCAATTTGGGTCTGTCAAGGGCCCAATTGCCCCCAGATTAAGTTAATGGGATCACCTCCCATTCCTAACTTAATATATATGCTAACTATGACATTTCTTAAGACATTTACTACAACTTGCTCCGGTGCGTCAATCGCTTCTTCCGGCGAGCTTCCGACGAACTTCCGGCGAACATCCGACGAACCTTCGACGATGCTCCGACGGACTTCCGGCAAACTCCTGGACTTGCGACGATCCACTTGGAGAGTTCCGACGAGCTTCTTTAGCAAGCTCCTAGACTTCTCAGATTTGTTCCCGCAGAACCTCTGACAACCGTCCGGACTTCCGTCGAACTCTCGAACTCCCAACGTGCTCATAGTCTTGACTCTGGCGCAACTCCTGCTGCATGTCTTACTTTCATCGTAGTTAATCCTGCACACTTATCTCAACATATGGATTAGATAACAAAGGACAATTGACTTTATCATCAAAATCCGAGATTCAACAGAGACAATTAAAGCAGGAAAAATCATATTGTGCCGGGGGAAAACATGTCAGAAGATTGGACGTCGGACCGGAGGAACAGTCGATGTATCGAAAGAAGGCTTCGGGCCAAGAAGAGAGGATATTACGCCAAGGATATCAGAGTTCGGAGTCAATTGGCCGATTGGGCAATAGGCCGCAAGAGAGGACGATGCGCCAATGAATCAGACGAAGCATCGAGGGACCAATAACATGCTGGACAACTTGATTAATGCTTAGTATTAATTGTCTAGATCGAAGTATGTTTTACATGTTCAGGATTAACTACGATAGCAAGGCATGAAGCAAAATAAAGTCCTAGAGTCAAGGACGTGACTTTGTTGGGAGTTCGAGAGTTCATTGGAACTCCGGACGTTCGTCGAAAGTTCTGACGAAACCAGCCGAGAAGTCTCGGAGCTTGCTAGAGAAGCTCGTCGGAACTCGCCAAGAAGATCATCGTGAAGTCCAGGAGCTTGCCGGGAGTTTGCCGGAACATTGCCGAGAGATCGTCGGAAGAATAGACATAGAGACTTGTTTAGCATAGCAAATGTCTTAGGATTTCGTAGTTAGTACGTAATTGGGCTTGGATTTGGGCCAACCCAATTAGGGGCCAACTAGGCCCATGTAAGGACTGTGTTAGGCCCAATGAGATGCCCAAATAGTGCCCCAAGAAGTCTCACCATCATGGCACAGTCTTCGAGATTGTGTCAGGTGGTGGTACCACTAGTCTGGGCGATTGTACCGTCCCTGGTAGGGTGCCAGGTAGTGGTACCGCCATTCTGGGCAGTGGTACCGCCCAACACTGCCCCCCAGGCAGTAGTACCGCCAGACTTGGGCGGTGGTACCACCCGTGCCCAGGGAACCCGGGATGGGAAAGTTTTAGGCTCCAAGTTTGAATCAACTTGAAGCCTATAAATACCCCTCTCATCCCTGGTTATAAAGAACACAAGAACAAAGAGTTCAAAAGTAGAAAAAAGCTGTTGCAACCTTTTTAGAAATTCCCTCCTCCACTCTAAGTTTAGAAATTTGTAAGAGGAGTGTGAGTGCTTATAAGGGTTATCTCCTAAACCCGTGAAAAAGATAAGAGGGGTGTAAAAGGTGATTGGCCTTATCCTGTTGAAGGAAGGCCTCTAGTGGACGCTGGTGACCTCGTCGGAGGAGGAAGCCGAAAGTGGATGTAGGTTACTGTTAGAACCCTTGCAGATTCTAAACTTGGGGTTGATCTCTTTAGGGGATCGGCCTCCTTGGAACTCTATAGGGGTTCCTCCCTCCAAGTTGCTGCTCAAAGGCTGTAGAAAAGATTCATCTATTGCCTTTCAAAAGAGGAGGAATACATGACAATTTATAGGGCTTCTAAACCCTAACTCCTAATAGGACTCCTACTTCTAACCAACTCCTAATAGGACTCTTACTCAAGACTTCTATTCCTTTAGAACTCCTAATTCTTCTCTAAGAAACAACCTCCTAACCCTAGCCGGCCTCTTCACCTCTTTAATAGGGGTCGGCTTAGGTAGATTTTACATGAGTGTCCCTCTCAATTAGGACTCTCCTAGCTAGAGTCCTAACAGACCCGCCCTCTTCAAATCAGCCTTGTCCTCGAGGCTGACAATTCATGAATTCTAGGAATTTGATCTTCAAGTCGTCATAGTTCACTCAAGTGGCATCTTCTATTGGTAGGTTCGCCCACTGTATTAGCACTTCAGTAGTGGGTTGTCATCATCGAGTCACAATCCGTCGATCAATAATGGCACTTGGTTGGGTCAGGAGTTCTCCTTGCGTAGTCATATTTGGTGGGTGGCTTTGGGCTATCTCCAAGCACCTATTTACAATTTTCGTATGGCCATCGATTTTTGGGTGATATGTCGTACTCCTTTTGAATTTAGTACCCTGCATATGGAATAACTTTGTCCAAAATCTGCTCATGAAGATGCAAGTAGAATTTGTCACAAGCACAATGTGTCCCTTATAGTGTAATTCTTTTGAGTCCCAACTATAATGAGCCACGAGGCTTGGTACTTCCTCCAATTTTTTTTATGATCTTACTAGTCTCCGAATCTTCCTGCCATTCCATCTTAATATCCTCAAGGAAGTCACTAGTCGAAAGTGAAACGATCGAAAATTCAGCTTGCTCAGGTAGCCGTGAAAGCGCATCTACAACAACATTCTCTTTCCCCTTTTTGTAAGTTATTTCATAATCAAATCCAAGAAGTTTTGTTATCCATTTTTGCTGCTCAGGGGATGATATCATTTGCTCCAAAAAGTACTTGAGGCTTCTATGGTCAGTTTTAATTTGAAATCGTCGACCGATCAAGTAGGGTCTCCACCTCGTTGTTGTGTGCACAATGGCGAGCATCTCCTTATCATATGTTGACATATTTTGATGGGAGGGAGATAATGCCTTGCTAGTATATGCAAGTGGTCGACCATCTTGCATGAGAATGTCTCCAATTCTGACTCTAGATGCATCGGCGTCAATAATGAAGGGTCGACTGAAATCTGGTAGTGCTAGCACCGATGTCATCATCATGGCTGCCTTAAGTTTGTCGAAGGCAACGGAGGCTTTGTACAACCATTGAAAGACATAGCCTTCGAACAAACCATCAACTAACAAAACATCTTCGATAAAGAAGTTGGATTTGTTACCTATGGTTCCTTTGCCAATGATTTTACCCTTGTTGTCTCCGAAGGTGACATAGCCTTCGTCTATGCTAGTGAGCTTAGAGAATTGAGATGGATCTCCGGTCATATGCCTTGAGCATCCACTATCAAGGTACCATCTCTTGCTCCTAGCTTGCGATGGTATAGGTTTCTACAAGAAAGGATGATTTTTAAGCACCCATTTGCTTTTGGGTGCCTCAAAAATAGATCTACATTGTTTATCATGTTGCATAGAATTTATTATGGTTCCTTTAGGAACCCAAATTAATTTATTTGGACTAATTTTCTTGAATGGATAATAATGTGTTTTGTGTCCAAGTTTGCAACAAAAGTTACATTTGCTTTGGTGTCGAACATGTAAGATGGGGCCTTTTATGAAGGTGGTTGGATTTTGGTGAGGACTTCTCACAAATCCGATTCCACTTCTTTTGGGAATGTGACCCTTGTTTGCAAGGATCATGTTCAAGGACTTGCTACCAACCTCGAATTTCTTCAAGGTGTCCTTAAGTAGCAAGTTTTCCTTTTGGAGAGTTTCTAGATCAGGGCATTTTATCGAATTTCTTCAAGGTGTCCTTAAGTAGCAAGTTTTCCTTTTGGAGAGTTTCTAGATCAGGGCATTTTATGCATGAACCTAAACTATCATGATATTCAGTTTTTAACTTATCGAAATTACAAGTAAGACTATCATGCTCCTTTTTTAGCAATTTGTATTTTCTACTAATAATCTTGCATTCATCAAATAAGTCATAGAAGGTATTTAATAATTCATCAAATAATAAATCTGCATCTATTAAATTCGTTACCTCCTCTCCGATGGCCATTAAGGTGTAATGAGCAACTTGCTCGGTGTTGGACTCCTCTTCTTCGAACGCGCTCGAGTCATCCCATGTTGTTTTGAGCACCTTTTTCTTTGATGTTCTCTTTTTGACTTGGGGACAATCACTCTTGTAGTGTCCCGGTTTCTTGCACTCATAGCAAATAACTTGGTCCTTCTTGGGTTCAAGTTTTTTTTTTTGTCATTCTTAAACTTGTTTCTTTTAATGAATTTTTTAAAATTTCTTGTTAGAAGTGTCAAGTCATCGTCACAGTCCTCATCACTTGAGTTTTCTCTCAAGTGGTCTTCTGAAGTTCTAAGTGTCATATCCTTCCTGTTCTTTGGAAGGATGTCTTCTTGCTCTTCATGAGCTTTGCAAGTCATCTCGTAGGTCATTAATGACCCGATTAGTTCTTCAAGAGGGAAGTTGTTTAGATCTTTCGCCTCTTGAATAGCAGTGACTTTAGGATCCCAACTCTTAGGAAGGGATCTTAGAATCTTATTTACGAGCTCAAAATCCGAAAAACTTTTTCTGAGTCCTTTTAGACCGTTGACGACATCCGTGAAACGGGTAAACATGTCGCCAATAGTCTCACTTGGTTTCATCCGGAAAAGTTCGAAAGAATGTAACAAAAGATTGATTTTTGACTCTTTCACTCTACTTGTGCCTTCGTGAGTCACTTCGAGTGTGTGCCAAATATCAAATGCGGTTTCACAAACCAAAACATGGTTGAACTCATTTTTATCAAGCACACAAAATAAGACAGTCATAACCTTTGCATTAAGAGCGAAAGCCTTCTTCTCCAATTCATTCCAATCGATCATTGGAAGAGAAGACTTCGAAAATCCATTTTCGACAAGATTCCAAAGTTCAAAATCCATAGAAATAATAAAGATCCTCATTCGGGTCTTCCAATAGGTATAGTCCGTCCGATTGAACATGGGTGGACGTGTAATAGAATGGCCCTCTTGGTTTCTAGCGTATGCTATCTCTCTTGGGGTTTAATCCGTTTGAGAGTTAACCTCGCTCTGATACCAATTGTTAGGATCAAGAGCACTAGGGGGGGGGGGGTGAATTAGTGCAACGGAAAACCTTCTACGATAAAATCACGTTCGTTCGATAAAAGTGATTTCGGTAGGAAAGTCGATTCGTAAATCACTTTAACTTTTGATTAAGCGAGATACAGCAAAGATATAAGTGCAGTTTGCAGTTATGGTTCAAATCAGATAGTAGGCGCAAACTGAAATATGATATTCGTACTAAAAAACTGAAATATGATGATCGTACGATAGGTGCAAATCAAAACGTAAACGCAAACTGAAATATGATGATCGTACGATAAAACTGATTTACGTCTAAACACCGATTTGGAAAGTGCAAAGCTTGAAACCCGATCGTATATGCGCAGAAAGTAGTAAGCTTTTGAGGAGATTTGTAGTAAGGATAAGATGCTCAAAGTAAATGCAAACCGAGATTTAGAGTGGTTCGGTCAATCTTGACCTACTCCACTTTTAGCTTCCTCCACCGACGAGGTCATCGACGTCAACTAGAGGCCTTCCTTCAAGAGGCGAAGGCCAATCACCCTTTTACAGTTTCACTCCTTTTGACGGGCTTAGGAGACAACCCTTACAGAATTTTCTCTCCTCTCTTTAAAGATCAGAACTTTGAAGAAAAGAGGGAGAAAAACTTTTGACCTTTACAACAATTTTGAGCTCTAAGAATCAAAGAATAAGATCAGGATTTCGGTGTTTGTATGTTACCTTTTAGTGCTGAATGGGTGGGGTATTTATAGGCCCCAACCCAGTTTGAATTTGGAGCCCGAAACTGTCAATTCCCGAAATTTCGGGATCTGGCGATTGCACCGCCTGACTGGAGCGGTTGCACCGCCTGGCAGAGCTCGAAGACTGAGCCTCTGGGCGGTGCCACCTCCTGTCAGGGGCGGTTGCACCTCCTGCCAGAGCTCGAAGACCGAGCTCAGGCAGTGCCACCTCCTGACTAAGGCAGTTGCACCGCTTAGCTAGAGCTCGGAGATCGAGCCCAGGCGGTGCCACCTTTGTCAGGGGCAGTTGCACCTCCTGCCAGAGCTCGAAGACTGAGCTCAGGCGGTGCCACCGCCTGACTGAGGCGGTTGAACCGCCTGGCAGAAATCAGGGTCCGAATGGGTTGATCCATTCGGCCCAATTTGGGTTTTTCAAGGGCCCAATTGCCCCAAGATTAAGTTAATGGGATCACCTCCCATTTCCAACTTAATCATTATGCTAACTATGATTTTTCCTAAGATATTTACTGCAACTTGCTCCGGTGCGTCAATCGCTTCTTCCGGCGAGCTTCCGGCGAACTTCCGTTGATCATCCGATGAACCCTCGGTGATGCTCCTGCGGACTTCCGGCAAACTCCTGGACTTGCGACGATCCACTTGGCGAGTTCCGATGAGCTTCTTTGGCAAGCTCATTGACTTTTCGGATTTATTCCCGTAGAACCTCCCACGATTGTCCGAACTTCCGTCGAACTCTCGAACTCCCAACGTGATCATTGTCTTGACTCCGGCGCAACTCTTGTTGCATATCTTATTTTCATCGTAGTTAATCCTGCACACTTATCTCAACATATAGATTAGATAACAAATGACAATTGACTTCATCATCAAAATCCGAGATTCAACACCCCTCTCTTGGAAGTCATATCTTCGGGCTTCGTGCGATTGGGCAAAGCTCTCTCCTTGATGTGATTTCTTTGGGCTTAGTGGTCGGCCCAATCTGAGTTCAGTAAAGAGCGTCCAAATCTTATCCTCCATTCGCGCCTCGAAGGCTTCAAATTTAGCATTGATTACCTCCTCAGATGCCATAGTATATGCCGCCAATTCTGTGATGTTAAGATCTCTCTTTTATTGTCGGGTTAAAGACATGTATTGGTTGAGAGAGGTGATGGTCAAAAGGGTTGGTGGATTGGTGGATGTAGGCGACGGTTTAGGCTTGTTTTGTGGCTATTTTAGGTGCAGTTTGAGGGTATGGTTTGGTGGAGTTTTAGGGTTGTAGATGAAAGTTTTGGATCTGTGGTAGATGGTAGCAAAGGTTTGATAAAAATCAGTGGAAGTTGCATCAAGTATGTGCTGTCTTGTAAGAGTAGAATTGTCGTCGAAGAAACAATGGTTTTTCGACGTAATTTCCACCAAAAACTTGATAATTGAGGAGGGAATTGATATCAAAATCATAGTTTATATGACAGCAATGATATCTAATTTAATCAAGAAAATTTCGGCAGTATAATAGCAAGGAAATTGGTGCAAGTTACGATTGCAGAATTCTCGTCGAAAAATTTCAGTGGGTTATGATGAAAATTTGCAGCAACACAAAATCATTTTTAGAGATGAATTTCTTAATAGATGAATCTTATATGGAAGCCAAGATGATCTATAAAGTGTATAAGAAATTTCATTCAAAAAAGATTGCAAATAGATGGGTTAAGGCAACAATATGCGGTTGAAATTTTCTACAGCACAAATTTTTAAGTATAGCAGATTGGACGTAAAAGATCAATGGTTTTTATTGATAATTTTTTGATGAAACCAAAGGGAAATCCACTGTTATGAAGTGTCAAAGCTATCATAAAAATTTTGTAGAGATTTGGATAGAAACAACGTAGTATCAAGATTAAACAAACAGTGCTATGCAGCTGAAATTTTACAGTGCAGATTTTCAAGTATAGCAGATTAGACGTAAAATATTAATGATTTATATTGAGAATTTTTTGACAAAACTAAAGGAAATCTGCTGTTAGGAAATGTCAAAGATGTCATAAAAATTTCGTAGAGATTTGGATAGAAAAAACACAGTAGCAAGATCAAACAGACGGTGCTATACGGTTGGAATTCTGCAATATATCTTTCGTCGTAGAGATGAAAACTTTATGACGAAAAGTTTATGCAGCAATATAGGAATAATTTTTTTGGGATTTTCAAATAAGGATAACTAAATTGCAGTAGCAGTAAGGTAGAAAATCAGAACCTGTTGCAATTCACGGGGAGATCAAAGGATGATCCGTGGTGGTGGAGATGACGGCGAAATTTGGCGACGATCTTTTAAGCAATTGTGGGAATTGCTTTGGGCGGTTGTGGAGGGTTGATGGATGGCTGTGGAAGGGCAGCGAGATGCCAAGAACGCTGCTCTAATACCAGGTGTTAGAACCCTTGCATATTCTAAACTTGGGGTTGATCTCTTTAGGGGATCGGCCTCCTTGGAACTCTATAGGGGTTCCTCCCTCCAAGCTGCTACTCAAAGGCTGCAGAAAAGATTCATCTATTGCCTTTCAAAAGAGGAGGAATACATGATTATTTATAAGGCTTCTAAACCCTAACTCCTAATAGGACTCCTACTCAAGACTCTTACTTCTAACCAACTCCTAATAGGACTCCTACTCAAGACTCCTATTCCTTTAGAACTCCTAATTCTTCTCTAAGAAACAACCTCCTAACCCTAGCCAGCCTCTTCACCTCTTCAATAGGGGTCGGCTTAGGTAGATTTTACATGAATGTCCCTCTTAATTAGGACTCTCCTAGCTAGAGTCCTAACGGTCACGTTGACCAAACCACTCAAACTACTGTGTTCTCTGGTTTGCATTTTATTCTTGCCATTTACATACTGCAAACTACTTTACTTAGTCACTACGCTTTCATACACTTCCAAGTTATTAAGCTTCCGAAATCGATTTTCATTGAAATTAGTTTTTATCGTACGAAAGTTTTTAAACCGACGTTATTTTACCGCTGCACTAATTCACCCCCCCTCTTAGTGCCGACTCTTGATCCTAACACAAGATTCTTTGATAGGGATACTACTAGCCAACCATGCGTCGGGACGCCCTGTCCTATGTACAGCAGTGCCCGCAATGCCAGAGGCACGCCCGACTACCACACCAGCGGGTGGTTCCCCTTACCCCGATGGACGCGGCCTGGCCCTTCGCCCAATGGGGGCTTGATCTTCTCGGACCTTTCCCTCCAGCGTCGGGACAGCGGCGCTTTCTTATAGTCGACGTCAAATACTTCAGAAAGTGGGTCGAAGTGAACCCTTGGCCGCCATTACCGAGAAGCAAGTCCAAAGCTTCACATGGAAGAACATAATCACCCAGTTCGGGATCCCGAAGGCTATCATCGCCGACAACGGAGCTCAATTCAACAATGCTAAGTTCAAGGCCTATTGCTAATCATACGGGATCCAGCTGAAGTTCAACTCCATCACGCACCCCCAAACCAATGGCCAAACCGAGTTAATGAACCGGGCGATTTTGGAAGGCCTCAAGAGGAGGATCTCGAGCGCGCACAGAGCTTGGGTGGAGGAGCTTCCCAACATCTTATGGGCAATGCAGACAACTCCCAAAACCGCCTCGGGGGAGTCTTCGTTCAACCTCACGTATGGGACCGAAGTGGTCCTTCCGCCCGAGATGGTGTTCCCGACCCTGCGCACCTCCAATTACGAACAAAGGGCTTCCGAGGAGGGCCTCCGAGCAAAATTGGACCTCCTCGAAGAAAGGAGAGCCAAGGCACATCTGCGTACCTTGGCATACAAGAAGGCAACAGCCCAGGTATACAACCGCAAAGTCCGCTCGCGACCGATCAAAGTCAGGGACCTCGTCCTCCGAAGGGCAGAGGTAAGCGACCCGACCGGAGCAAGCGGAAAGCTTGCGCATAATTGGGAAGGCCCATATCGGGTCTATGACGTGGTCCGAGAGGGAACCTACCGACTCGAAACCATGGAGGGAAGCCCCCTGCTAAGAACTTGGAACGCAGCAAACCTGAAGAAATTCTACCCGTGAGAAAAACAGGTCGAGGTGCGAAGAAGACATGTGAAGCACACGCACATGCGACCGGGAAAAAACCAAGGCAGAATTTCAAAATGAAAACACTTCATGGCAAAAAAGGCATTACATGAGGAGGTCTGGCAGGACAGCCCCAAACCCGACCAGCAAAAAAAAAAAAAAAAAAGGGGGGGGGGGATCCATCGTCTAAGGAGGGGAAGCACAGCCCCTAGCTCTGGGGGCAGAGTCTTTGGCCCATCATCGAAGGGGACGCTCGTCGGCATGTCGACGTTCTGGTCCGTCGGATTGTCGACAAAGGGATCCGACTCAAGCTCCAGGTCCGAGTACTTTGCTCGGAAGAGGGCACAGGCCACCCGATCCCCGTACTCGTACTGGCCTGTCCCGACCGCACCAGGCCACGTTCGAACCCGGCGAACGCCTTATACTCGGCGATCGCCTCCTCAATCCTTTTGGGTAGCCCCAGCCGCTCCTCCTTCAGGACCTCCTCAGCGCCCCAGGCAGCGGACCTAGTGGTCTCGACGTCATGGGAAAGGGTCAGTAGCACGTCATCCAATGATTGGATGTGTGATCGACTTTCTTCTAGCTCAGTCTTCAAATGAGCCACCTCCTCACCTAGTGCCGAGGCACGTTCCTCGACCGCGGCAACGGCCTCTAGCCCCCCCCCCGGGCCCTCAATTCCAGGTTCTCCTTCCGGAGGGCGATGTCGATCTCCAACTGGCGCTCAATCACGCGCCCGACGTCGAGGACCCGGTCAACCAACACCATGCCATAGTGTTGACTCTGTGTGAAGGTCGATGTCAGCACTCAGGAAGAAAGGGGTCAAGTAGGAAAAGGAAGCCACCACTTACCCAGATGAGCGACTTGGCCGCCCGCCCTGCCAGCTCTTTGGAACGGGAGCTGTACAGATCCTTGGCTATGGATGGGTGGAGCGCCCCCCGGAGGAACTCCTAGGCAGAAGGCCCGTCGCCCCAGATGCGACTGTCGGCCCTAAGGGTCAACCACCGGGTGGCATAGGGGGCTCCCGGCTCCCCGGCCGGAAGAACGACCATACTCGGAGCCTAGTACTGCTCACCGCCGGCCCAAGAGTGGACGCAACACAGCTCCTCTTGGAAGGGTCGCCACCGGACGACCTGGCTGATCCCTTCCCCTTCATGCCCCCCGAGCCCTCACCCTAGGGGGCGGCCTCGGGTGATCCCAGGATAGTGCTCAAGCGAGTGGCGGGGCTCGCAGGTGTTTTCTGAGCCAAAGCCTTCGTCCTCTTCGGAGGGCGCCCCTTTGTCGGAGACGCCGACGCCCTCTTCAGAGTGCCCTCCTATGGGGGTTCCCTACCTCCGGAGCCCTCCCCATCCCAAGACGGGGGCATGACAGCCTTGACACTGGTCGTCTTCTTCACCGAATGAAGATCCACCATCACTGCAAAAGAAGACTGGTCGGTCAGATAAGTCAGGACAAGCGAACAAGCCATCATAAGCGAATGGCCATACCCCCGGTGGCAGGGCTCATCTCTGCTTCAACCATTCCCCCCTCGGTCATCTCCTTAATTGCCTGAGAGGAGGATAGGATACCCCTCAATCGATCCACGACCGTAGTTTCCCCATCGGAGAGTGTCGGGGGGGCGTTATCGATGGTCCGAAAGGCCCACCCAGTGTTGAAGCCCTATTCTTCGCTGCAACTAATAAAGAAGAAACGTCTCTTCCAACCCTTGTTGTTGGAAGGCGCAGTACTGATCTTAAAACTGCTACGGGCGGTTAGGTAGTACCCGCCTGGCCCCTTGCCCAAGTGGAAGCAAGTTAGAAAGAGGGCCCGGGACGACTCGATCCTATCCCTCCGACACTCTCGGATGAAGGCCACTAGGTACCGCCACGAGTTCGGCGACACCTAGGACGAAGGATGGAAGTAGGAAGGACGGCCAAGTTGCAAGAAGGGAGCCGAGGCGCGGGGTAGGGGATTGAAGGCAAATGTGATGATACCCACCCTGGGTAGGGTTTATGAAGGGCAGGTTATCCATAGCAAGGTGGCGGTTGGGGTTTCCCGAGGAGAGAAACAGTCCCCGCATTTAAGACCCATCACGACCCATCGGATCTGCCAGATTTGCCCGCCTCGGAGCCCACGCCAGAAGCATCCCATCGCCCGAGGGTCGCCGCCGAAGGTCGTTCAAATAAAAAGTTTCCTGCCAGGTCGAAGTGATGCTTCGCCCGGCCCACCACGTGGCACAACGGCATGAACCAACATCCAGGTAATAGTCGCTCAGCCCGCAGGTCAAGCTCTTGCCCGGGTCGCTCTAGATCGCTCTCGACAGGCGACCCGTCGGCACTAAGGCCCGAGCCCGAGTACAATCACTCGGCTCGCGATTCCAGCTCCTACCCGGGTCGCTCCAGATCGCTCTCGACAGGCGACCCGCCGACACTGAAACCTGAGCATGAGAATAGTCGCTCGGCCCGCAGGTCAGGCTCTTACCCGGGTCGCTCCAAATCGCTCTCGACAGGCAACCTGCCGGCACCAAGGCCCGAGCCCGAGTATAATCACTCGGCTCGCGATTCCAGCTCCTGCTCGGGTCGCTCCAGATCGCTCTCGACAGGCGACCCGCCGGCACCGAAACCTAAGCACGAGCATAATCGCTCGGCCCGCAGGTCAAGCTCTTGCCCGAGTCGCTCTAGATCGCTCTCGACAAGCGACCCACCGGCACCAAGGCCTGAGCCCGAGTACAATCACTCGGCTCGCGATTCCAACTCCTGCCTGGGTCGCTCCAGATCGCTCTCGACAGGCGACCCACCGACACCGAAACTTGAGCACGAGCATAGTCGCTCGGCTCATAGGTTAGGCTCTTGCCCGGGTCGCTCCAGATCGCTCTCGACAAGCGACCCACCAGCACCAAGGCCCGAGCTTGAGTATAATCACTCGGCTCACGATTCTAGCTCCTACCCAGGTCGCTCCAGATCGCTCTCGACAGGGGACCCGTCGGCACCGAAACCAAAGCACAAGCATAGTCACTTGGCCCGTAGGTCAGGCTCTTGCCCGGGTCGCTCCAGATCGCTCTCGACAGGCAACCCGCCAGCACCAAAGCCCGAGCCCGAGTACAATCACTCGGCTCGCGATTCCAGCTCCTGCCCAGGTCGCTCCAGATCGCTCTCGATAGGCGACCCGCAGGTCAGGCTCTTGCCCGGGTCGCTCCAGATCGCTCTTGACAGGCGACCCGCCGGCACCGAAACCTGAGCACGAGCATAGTCGCTCGACCCGCAGGTCAGGCTCTTGCCCGGGTCGCTCTAGATCGCTCTTGACAGGCGACCCGCCGGCACCGAAACCTGAGCACGAGGATAGTCGCTCGACCCGCAGGTCAGGCTCTTGCCCGAGTCGCTCCAGATCGCTCTCGACAGGCGACTCGCCGGCACCAAGGCCTGAGCCCAAGTATAATCACTCGGCTCGCGATTCCAGGTCCTGCCCGGGTCGCTGCATATCACTCTCGACGGGCGACCCGCCGGCACCGAAACCGGAGCACGAGCATAACCGCTTGGCCCACAGGCCTGGATCGGTTGCCTCACAGTCGATCCGATGCCCGAGCCGTATCTCGAACAACCCAATACCCGAGTCACGCCTCGCGGCCAACCCGATGCCCCTCCCCGTCCGACGCACGAGTTGCTCCACGTTGACCCACGATTCGCAGCTCTAACCGGGTCACCTCGATTCACTCGTCGACTCGCAAAATCGGGGTCCGTAACTCCGACCTACGCCAAACCGATTATCCAACCGACCAGGATGACAGGCCCTGACTGCCCGGCTAGCAGAGTTAATCCTGCCCGAGGCACGGGGCATTGCCCCCCTGATCGCCCAACGACGAGTCAATTCCGTTTTCCCCTCCTAAGCGTTCAGCACCCCTCCAACTCAGGCATGCCTCCTGGCCCATTAGGAACCCCACGGCACGCCTTGGCGAGGGGGGGGGGGGGGAGGAGGAGGAGAAGTGATACGGTATATTTTGACAGTCTAAACACGTCACAGTCGACACAACACGCCAAGTCAGAGCACTACGCCACAAGTCCCGTCCCGAGAGCTCGTACCAAGAAGATATGCCACACGTCCCGTCTCGGGAGCTCGGGGCGGTGCCGTCTGACACAGCTCTGCACGTCCCGTCCCGAGAGGTCGGGGTGGTGTCGTCTGACACCGCTCTGCACGTCCTGAAATGACGATCGATCAGAAGGGCCATCCCATCCCTCGGGGGTCGACGACGACGTTGAATCGACGCACCATCAACCCTCGCGCCATAGTATAAAACCCCTGGCCTGCCCCCAGCCAAGGGAGAGGTAGGAAACAAAAAGGGAAAAAGAAAAGCAATCCCTCTCGTTACTAACTTGCTCGTTGGAGGGGCCACAGCCAGGGACCACCCCACGGAGGCCTTTTTTACAAGAGAGCGATCACTTGTTGACAGTAAGGGACTTGGCATGGGAGCGCCAGCCGCCCGACATTGTGGAGTTGTTAATCGGCCCCGATCTCGACCAACGCCAACAACACTCCTTCCCGAGGGCCCAACCATCTCATCATCCAAATCATCCCGCCCCCGCAGTAGACTCCTTACATCGACCCGTGGACCTAACCGTGCTGACTCACCAACCACGACATATTTGTTCGCTAACACCACCAATCGACCATCCACGAGTTGACCTGTTGACCCTCTCGATGAGGGATTCAGAATGTAGCAAAGGGCACTTGGAGAGACGACACCAATTTGCTGCAGCAATAATCAGGCGATTATTTTAGTCCACAAGCACACACCACCCAGAAACAAAGTTGTCAAATCCGTCCCGTGTCTTCTGTAAAGGCGTCCCTAAGGAGGCAATTAAAAATAATAATAAATAAATAAATAAATAATAAAATAAATATAATAAAAAATAATAATAATAATAGTTAAAAAGAGGAGCAATCGTGCCTTAGAAACTGTAGAATCTGCCAAGTGATGTGTCAACCAGCTATTCTACATCATCGGAAACACGAAGCTTCCTTAGCCTCAGCCACGTGAACTCTCGGGTTAGGAGCCTAAAGTTAGTTAAACCGAGAGCTCAGCGGCACAACTTACGGCTGTGGTACAGAACTTAGCCGTTCCCCAGGCAAACTTCGCTACTTCAGTACATCACGTCCATGCAGGTCAGCAGAACCAATCCAAAAGCATCAACATAATAATAATAATAATAATAATAATACCCAGGTAGATGGTCAAAGCAGTGAGTCAACAATCCAAGGGAGTCGTCACTAATCAATTCAACGCAAGGGTCCTATCCGGCCCTCCCTAGCATGAAATCAGTGATCCTGACGGATCCTTCAGCTCCGAGACCTGCATTTCCAATGCCCATATTTGTGTGTTCAGCATCTCACATCCTAGTAATAATAAAAGTCATCAACTTAATAGCTTTCACGCCACCACTTTAATTACATCAACAAACAACAGAGCAGCCTCTAAAATGTGTGCCACGACTCTTGAATGGAGGAGGATCACTGAAGCAGCAGCTAAACAAGTGCTTGGATGGAAGGATACTACCGCAGCCATCTGAAGAATCAACCTCTCTTATTGACTTCAAAGAAGGTTGTCTCGATCAGTCATTTGTCGTTCTAGATTCCAAGCCTACAGCAATAGCAAGAAGCCAACTGTATGGATTCTGTCCCACTATTGAGATTTGTTTAGGGAAATATCAATAGCCAAGCTAAGAGCGTGCGATCTACTCTTGCACAAAGGATCTTTGACACATATAGATATTGATCATCAGTAGTAGAAACATTACTAGCAGGGACCACACATTTCCTTTCCTTTCCTTCATGGCTTGTTCCATACTGTTTCAAGCTCAGATCTTCACACAAATACCAAATATTGATGAATGTATAAAAAATCAATTAATCAAATAGATGCTGACTGAAAAAGCGAATGCAGCTCAAGCACTCGTACAATCACGTGAGTCAATGCATTGCACTCTTTTCTAGAGCACAAATCCTGTACACTTCCACTTCAGGACTGCTAGCCTTTTAAAGCCAGCCTAGCCTGCATTGTTTCATGACGGACGGAACCCAAAACCAAAATTTATAAACAGTTTATTGTATAAATTAATTACTATTATTCAGATTGATAGAGTCTGCCCGAACATATTAAAGCTTTACATCAATTGATATATATAGTTCAAAATTGTTTAAAAAGTCTCTCTCTCTCTCTCTCTCTCTCTCTTAATGCTGCTAACAGCAATACTAAAATTAAGTCCAGCAATTATACAACCTTGATGAGAGTAATATTTTCCAATAGGTAACGCCTAGCTAGCACACTAACAAGAAAGTAGAAAAATTTATGTACGGGTAACTTATTTTATTCTCTTGTTATACGAAGACCCGAGTCCGTCCATGTTTCAACCTAGAGAGAGGACATCGTAGTATCCTAAATCGGCGCTTGGGATAGTACATTATAAATCATCCATCCATCAGTTTATCGCATAAAAACACAGCTCCGCCGGCATTGCAGTAGATTAATAGTTGCCAGTAATTCTAGGAGCCGGACAAATCACACATGAAGAAACCCTAGGATCCACTAAAATGAATAGAAAAAAAAAAGCTGCTTTTTGAATAACAAAGAATAAAAGAGTCTTACGTAAAAATAATGCTACTAAACAAAAACAAATGATAAAAAAAAAACAGCCAAGTTTGATTGAAAAGCGTTTCCAACTACCTTTGTTTTTGCCTGATGTTAAGTTTGGCGAGTGTTATAAGATTTGCATTTAAGGCATTTTTGTCCAACGACATGGAATTGAACCTCTGAGATCGCTCCACAGTCATTGCATAAGATGCGAACCTGCACAAGGATCAGTCAAGCAAAATTGTATCCCTCAAATAGTACAACACTTTTTAACAGTCAGAAATCCTCAGTATAATATCAAAGATTATGTTACCATACTTCACCAGCGTAACAAAATTTTCCTGTAGCCATCTTATTACTAATTAACAAACCAAATTAAAAGTCGCTATTTGATGACAATAATGAGCACAAATGTATGATTTCAATGGCTGAAAAAGTATATTCACAGCCTATTGAAGTAAATTTTTCTACCATATGAAGGCCATTTCTGTCGGAAATGTCAGATTTGTAAAATCATCCCCCCTAAACTCATGTCAATAGCAAATAAAAGTATAAATATTATGATATTTGGTAATAATAATAAATAGAGCTTACCTTTTTATTGTGGTAGGATCCAGGCATTGGTGTGGCTGCTATCTCCATGTCCAAAATTTCCCACACTTCTGACATGTCACATACAGACTTGGAGCAAAGTGGGCAAGCAAACCTGTGAAAGTTTCTGGTTTAGCCACCCTGGATTGGAATAAAAAAAAACCCAAACACAGGAAATAAAGATGAAGCAGACGGTCAGCAGAGCTTACTGCAAGTGCTGTTGCATTTCCTTCAAGCAATTTACATGAATGGTGTGGCCACATGGCAGCACACTTATATCATTTGTGGATTCAAACAGATACTGTACAAGATAAATATTTTAACAGGGAACAATGCTAAATCTTGTGGAAGCTAAAAAAAGGTTTTTGCCCTGGCTAATCTAAACAAGGGAAAAATTAGACAGGAAACCAACCTCGAAACAAACAGGACAATCATGATGCATTGCTCCTTCCACACATGAATGGCAGTTCTTTAACACGATCGAGTAGCAGCAACCTTCAATTAAGAACACAAGAAAGCACATCATCAAGACAGGTGGAATCAATGAACAAAAAATATCATAAATAAAGACCGACATCAGGTTAAAAAAAATAAACAATCATAACTGATAGGATATAGAACTGCAGGCAGAGTAAAAGAAAATTTCAAGACTCAGTATCCTGAACTACGCTAATTGGCATAATTGCATCATAGGGTACCATAATGCCACATTATAGTGAAGAAATTGTCAGAAATGCAAATACCAGAAAGCTGAACTCTTGGAAGCTTCGAGGACTAGTGCCTCAAATGCTAAGATCAAAGTTGTGGATTGAAAACTTTTTAATGTGTAGGCAGAAAAATTAAAAAAAAACCAAGAAATTACAACTAAAAACAACCTACAGAACACTCACAAGGAAAGGTTGGTGAAAGAAATTTTTTGTTAAAAAATATTGGAAAGACAATAAAAAAGAAGATACAGGAAAACAAAATGCCTAGAGTTAAGATCTGCCAGCTATACAATTGGCAACATGGACTAAACCGATAGTCAGGCAACACCAAGACAACACAACAACTACGACAGGATAGACAACTAAGGAGCAAAATGATCTGCATGGAATAGCTATCGAGTGGCATAGCTGAGATGAGCTGAACCAAACATCGAGTTGCTAGGCACAGCAGATCCCATAATGTAATAATAACTCAGCTCCTACCAGCGCCAGTTCCAAATTGTCAGACAGATAACAAACTGAGCTGTTCACTTCCATCGAATCTTGCTCATGTATTAACTGTTACTTGGGTTCTGCATCCTAACCTAGCCAAGACCAAGCTACTTGAGAATAGCACTAGTAGTCTGCAGCCAGATATCATGTGATTTCTCACAGAACCATAAGATAAACAAGATTCAACAGTGTCTAATAGTCAGATCATAACATTACCACATGTGAAGCAATGAAAAAAGTTCTCTTGTCCACCAATTCTGCCAAATTAAGATATTCATCAGTCAAAGCCAAATAAATTTTCTTTATTCAAAAAAAGGAAAAAAAATGTCATGTATAAGGCTATAACAAACCTGCAGATTCCACATCCACTACAATGGTATTGTTGCTTTGAGACCTGAAAAAACAAATGAATAAGCAAAACTGGATACAAGAACAACAGGAAAAGTGATTCTAGCTTCATCAGAATGAAAATAACTCCAAACACAACAGGTTTACATACATCATCATCAAACAACTTGCAAGTCCCACAGAAGTATTTTCCCATACAAACACCACAATTTATGCAAATTTGCTGCACCTGTCATAAACAGAGAAAACCATGAAGAAAAGGTATTAGCACTGTCACAAACTGCAAGGGAAAATAGAGTACGGAACACCAGGATATAATGATGTTCGAACAGATTGCAAGTGAAAATGCAGAGTTTGGAACATCAACATAGCAGCGATTAGCTAGCAAGCAAGCTCTGAAGATATTTCAAACAAACACAAGAGTACCATTATCCCAACACTCTGTCAACTAGTAACCAAAAAGAGATTTGTTGTTATATAAAATCATTGTCAACAATTGCAGGATAATGCCCATTAGTATAGAATTTCACATGCAGCACCCCGAAACTATGAACTTGCCTCTTGCTCAGTGCCACACAGCGAACATATGACCTGGAAAAGAAATTATAAGGAAAACAGAAAATCTTGTTCAGTATAAGAATAAGTTTACCAAATAATGTACAAATATAGGGAAAACTACCTGTTGAACTTCTTGACGTGGAAGTTCATGTCTATGCCTCCTCTCGACATCTATTGAGTTCTGCAAGAGCAAATTCATGATTAGAATCACTTTTAGCTTTAGCTGATGTGACTTAGACAGCATTATTTTCATAAATAAACAAGTAAAACCAATAAAATAATAATTATAAGTAAGATAACATTAAACCCTAACTTATAGATAACTGTCTAGCAGACACAATAATATACATGACAGACCATAAATAAAAAAATAAATTGTCATATCATATCGACCAGCCTACAGTATCTACGAGAAACTTCTTTCCATACATGAATAAACTTTTCTGAGAGAAACTTGTTTTTTATATGAAACATATTTTGCTGACAGTCTGATGATAATAAAAAAAGATTAAGCTGATTCTTACAAATCAAAAGCTTGTATTGGGAGATGCAGAAAAAGTTGTATAACATAAGAACACTTAGTCCAAAGCATTATCAAGCAAGATAAATTGCTACAAGAGAAATGAAAGAGTGTTCTCATTCAAGTCTGCATCCATCGCAGAACGGAAACATTAAAGACCAAAAAGCTCACATTTTGAAGCTAAAAAACACTAGCATACTGACCATGGCCTCATTGTGGCAATGCCGACAATAAAAAATCTTGCCACAGCATGGTGCCCTAATGTGACACCTTCGTCGATAATGTGGGCATCTGTAAAGGAGTCAAAGGGTGGTTGGTATAAGACAACACTGTGCAAACAATACCCAATTACCACAAGAACAGGCAACACTTTATCTAATGGCATGGCCAAACTAACAAGGTTAGCTAACATGTGACAGAAGAAAAGATCATACCCATACTGAAAAAGCCCTTTGGCCAGTCTTTCATCAGCAAGAAGGTCTGGAGTGTATGTCAAATCTTGTGGCTTACCACAGTTTCTATCAGACGATTCAGTGCAATTGATAGAATTCTCTGTTCCATCATCTTGGCTGATTTTTGGCTCCAAGATGGGAGATTCACAATGATCAGCCAAACCCTCCATCTAATAATGCTGATTTCTCGTTGCCAGTCAATTATGGCAAGCCAACGACAAGAGTTGATGCACCTGCAATCACAGTGACGTTTAGCGATGTTGTTTCTACCTACAACAAGCAGTTGGCAGCCCATCAAACCAGGAAAAGCGTGCAAGACTGTAGGTTTCTTCAACATAGCAGTGGACCAATTCATGTTATGAACAATAGAATCCAAGCATATGTTGAACAGCTTCTATCAGCATCACTTTAAAAGTTGGAACAGTCAGAACAAGCAAGATTTAAAGCTCCATAAAGACATTGCTATGCTGCAATGAAGCTCTCTCGTATCTCCAGCACTGAAAAGTGACCCCTAATGATCGATCACTTTGCATTCGAAGCAGTTTGAAAACCAAATCGAACAAAAAGTACATCAGCAACAGATACACCCTCGGTGTCTGGTAAGAGCAATACAGGATAGCATCAAATGCAAAAGGAAGAGAAGCAAAAGATGATAATGGACATACAAAGGTTTAGAGATGCAGAATTTTGACTTCCCAACAATTGGGCAATGCCTGAGTAAGCCTTACCTTAGCTTGCTGCCAGCTTCATCTTCCACAGAAGATCTCTGATTCGCAAACATTAACATACATATAAATTTCACGTTTGTCCAATGATGGCTCACTCTTCCAGTTAGCAATTTTATTTACCACCAACATCAGGATGCAGTTCTTTCATGTCTTACCTGTGCTAGCTACCAATTTTGCCAAATCTGACCATGAAGATCTACCTAATCATTCCACCACCAGTTACAATGGATAAACCTGCATGCAACTTACTCATACTTGGTTCTTTCGACCAACCAAAAGAGATATACACGAGGTACACAATTAATCCATCGACATATGGCTGAAAGACGTGAACTCTACCAACAAAACAAAGAGATGAAAATATGGAAAATTTTACCAAAATGCTGGTGGTTAAGGATCAAGTCGAAATTGGCAACATCCAGTGTGAGATTACAAAATATTTTGTCTGTACACATAATAACCATGGTATTGGAACCTAATTTAAAGTCTCAAGCAAGCTCGACCCTATTTGCAGGTCTCTCCCTTCTACATCTATTGTCTTCACCGAGACATTTTTAAGTCGGCCAATAAGATTACATTTATAAGAAGTGTGCATAAGCACATTGTTCATCATCCCATTATTAAGCCGCAACATTAAAAATGAGTACAATAAAATATTTGAATTCATTGGATCACAACACAAGTAATCATGATTTTACAAAATCTAGTAAACCATCGGGCATGAGGAATCAGGTTATCCACACTTGCAGTATTCCCAAAGTCACACATTTAACAGCATCAATACGAAGACATCCTGAGAGACTAAACCTGATGTGTGAGTTTGACATGAAAGTTTTGTCAAAATAACAGTAATGATCTTGGCTCAATGGCAGACATTCTAAGTGTAATTTACATGACAACTGCATAGAAAGAAACATAAACACATTAAGAAATATGACATGTAAAATCAACTAGTTTAGGGCCTAAGACATATTCGATTTACTACCTTTCCTACCTATCCTAAAGAAACCATCCTGTCAAGGAAAGTCCCGTTAAATAAATTATTCATCTCACGTTCTCCACACTGCATAAGCTATGTTATACTGATAAAAGCATGCAAATCACCATTCAAAACCAGAAATCATGAACATCATCGTAAGTCCACTAAATTGTAGTTCTCCTAGGAACCTGCTGCCCCTTCTTCCCCTTTTCTCTTTTCCCCCTGTTGTTTTGACGAAAATAACCTGACACTTTAGACACAAGAGCTACCACCACACCTATAAATCTTAGACGATCTCAGCAAAATTCAAGGGATTAAGAACAGTCCGTGCGAAAAAGAAATTCAGCAAGCAAGAAGTGCATCACACTACGAAGAAATGAAACCAAAGAGGTGCAGGAAAAACAATTTAACAACTATCCAATTTAAGAAAGGCTATGAATTATAACAAGCAGGGGAGAAATAACAGCTTCTTAATAGAACAAGCAAACGTATATCGAGATGAACATGAAGGAAACCCACAGGATATATCAACAGGTACTCGATCTCAGTTATGTACTACACGCAGCACGAACAGATCATTAACGCCTCAACAACGCTATTCTTGCAATTATAACAAAAATACAAGAGCAAAAAGAACAAATTAACACCGATGCATATCAAATCAACAACCAAGGATCACGAGTATCTCCGGATACGAACAACGCCAAAAACGGATGGCAGCAGATATTTACCTAAAGCTCCTAAACCAAAGGACCATTCAAAACGGAGGAAGCATAAGATCACCGAAGAGCAAGAAGACTCGAAAACAAAGAGAGGCAGTAAAACTGCAAGACCGGACGAACTTCTCTGACGATCGAAGGATTCGACTGGAGATAGCAAACGATCAAGATCAACTTTAGGTTTCCTTCCTCCGGGATTGCGAATGAAATCGTTGATGAATCGAAATTGACGGCGATTCGAGAGGCTTCGAGGGACGGAGATGTGAAAGGGCGGCACTCAATTCGCAGAGGGAGGGGAGGCATTCGGTAAGAGAATCTACCGATGCTTAGTTACATAAATGCCCTCGATTACTTTTACAGGTTCCAACGAACTGTGAGGGTAATTCTGGGATTCAAGGCACCTATAAATGATTAAATGGGTCGGGCGATCAATGGAGCGTTGTTATCTCTAGGTCGGTTTGATGCCGGCAACTTGACGGACGTGGCGGTCATCCGACAGATGGGAACGGGGGATATTTTTCTCGTGCCGGCCCCACGTGTGCCGGAGTCCATTCACAAGTCGAGAATCGGTTAAGATCATCAGATTAAAATAAGAATATGCTGTGGTAGAATTGTCACGAGGTAAATTTGACGATAGAAATATACGGCATGAAACCTTGTAGCAATGTAAAAACAAAATCCAAAAGACCTTCTCTGAAATGGAAAAGCAATAGGCAATGCTCAAAGAACTTTTCACACGATGATGAGTGATTAATATGAAAAGAATCTAACTACGTTTGAGGGTGTTAATATAAATTTTGATAGGATTTGGATCCAATCAAAGTTGAGTTTTCAAGTTTATCGTAAATTTTGTGTCAAGAGCATATTTGATAAATATCCTTTATATTGTTTTAAGTTAGTTAAATAATTGAAGAGTTTACGAAAGAAAAAATATATATTATATACTCAAAATTGTTTGATATAATAATAATAATAATAATAATAATAATAATAATAAAGACATTGCCAATTTTCAATTGGATTGGTTGTTAATGGGTAGTCAAGCCCTAATTTCACAATGTGCATCATGATGGAATATAGTTTCATCAATTTTAATCGATGCTTCAATTTTAATTTCATCAATGCGTCCATCTTGAAGTATTTTGAGTCCTAAACTATGCACAACTTAATTATTTTTAATTTAACTAGACATTATTTTCCACTTAAGAATGGAAGACCTAGAGGACATTGAAAAAAACAAAAACTATGTTGATGTGCTTTGATTTATGTTAATTTGGATAGGGTTTGTTAAGATTGAGTCAGCACTAGGGGGGGGGGTTAAAATAGTATAGCAGAAAAATTATGTCGATTTGAAAATCTTCATACAATAAAATTCGATTCCGAGGAAAACCATTTCATTTTTCTTTAATAAGTAGAGAAGAGCAAATTGAATAATTTGTAACAAAGTAAAGTTGAATGTAATAAAGAGATTAAGCGGTAAGGAATAAATACACCGGAATTTATAGTGGTTCAATCATTGTGACCTACATCCACTTCCGATTCCTCCTCCGTTGAGGTCATCGGCATCCATTAATGATCTTCCTTCAATAGACTAAAACCAATCACCTCTTTACAATGTTTTTTCCTTTTCACAGGTTTAGGAGATAACCCTTACAAGCCTCACATATCTTCTTGGATGATTACAAGCTAAAGAGAAAGAGGAGAAGGACTCTTCTCACTTTTACAACACTTTTAACACTTGAACACTTAGAGTTTTTTTTCACACTTTGATTGCACTTTGTTACCCTTTTGTGCAGAAAAGAGTGGGGTATTTATAGACTCCAATGACTTCAAAATTGGAGTAAAAAAGTCTAATTCCAGATTTTCAAGGTACTGACGGTACCATTACCTAACACTCTGACACTGGACGGTACTACCACATAGTATGGCAGTACCACCGCTTGACAAGACGGTACTATCGCTTGATAAATAATAACTACCAGTGGTACTATCGCCCAGACCACTTAGGAGACCGTTCCCTGGGAGGTTCCACCGCCCCAATCTGGCGGTGCCATCGCCAAACAAAGTCCAACAACTTTGTTGGGCCTTAAATCCGACCCAAACCAGTCCAATTGTGGGCCCAATTGGTCTCTAAGAGAGTTAGTGAGATTACCTCCCAAATCTAATCCTAATTACATGCTAACTACGATTCTTATGGCATATACTAAGCAAATCAAGTCCGGTTAGTCTATGTTTCTTCTAACGAGCTTCTAGCGATCTTCCAGTGAACTTCCGACGATCTCTCGGCAATGTTCCAATGAACTTCCAGCAAGCTCCTGGACTTCATGACGATCTTCTTAGTGAGTTCTGACGAGCTTATTTGGTAATTAAATCTCGATCTCGATCTCAACGCTTCGTTTTGCTTTATGCCTTGATGACAATCATAGTTAATCCTATACACTTTTCTCAACATATAGATTTGATCAAATAATTTACCAATTGATTTCATAATTAAAATCCGAGATTCAATAATCTCCCTCTTTTCGATGATAACAATCAATTGATGACGAAGTTAACCTTAACTCCCCCTATCTATATGCTATACTTGAGAAAAAACACTCTTAAATCCAAGGCCTTTGAATTCAAGCATCAAACTGATAAGTTATATTCATTTAAACTTATTAACATGCACATCATGATATTTATCATGATTTACCAATTCAACATACGATACCACTTTTTATCAATAAAAATATTGTCAATGCATAATATTCATTTTTAAGTCTAATGATGATAGACAATCATCATTTTCGAATATGAAATTTAGCAAGATGACAATTCATCATTCTGAGGTATGATATCAATTGTAAATAGTATGATAAATTTGATACCTCATCATAATCATAGACATTTATCATAAAATCAAGCATGATTTTAAGAATAAACAATTTCAAGTATCCATGCCATAGTACGATAGAAATCAATCATACATTTTGATATTTTTCATATATTTAACAAAACTAGTTATATTTCAAGCATTCACAATATATTCAAGCATTTATAATATAATTCATTTTTCACATTGTCATCAATTTACCACATTTCTCCCTTTTTGTCATCAACAAAAAGGAAATCATTCAACAAGGCAAGCGTTTAAATAAAAAAACTATTCAAGTAAGTTCAACACGAATTTATCCAAGTTAGCAAAAGTGAGAAGTCAAGTAAAAACTTTGTATGATAACTACTTTTGGATAAGCTAACATTTTTACTTTGGATGCACAAAAGCTTTTTGGTTCTACTTGAGATGTGCTAGTTTCTTTCTTCCTTTGTCATAAAAATAAGAAGAAGAGGAAGAAGGGTAAAGAAGGAATTTATCAAGAACCAAATTCATGAAAGGATTTGAACCAAGTCAAATGAAAATAAATGAGTTTCATTGAATCAAGCTTCTAGTTCAACAAGGAGAAGAGATTCATGAAAAGGATCAAGATATCCATACGAAATCAAATCCCCTTTCTTGTAAGTGATCATCACATACTAAAAATTCATAAAAAATATTCTTTCATGAGAAGAGCAAGGAAGAATTCATGGGAAAGAAATCCATGAATAAAATTCATGAGAGATGTATTTGTCAATGAAATTCATGAGTGAAGGGACTAAGTGTATCAAAAATCATTAAGTGATAGAGCAAAGGTATGAAATAAATTTGATACCAAACAAATTGATATTTCAAATTTCATGAAAGCTTTATTTATGAAATGAAATAATTTCATGAAAGCTTTATGTACAAAAAAAATCAAGGAAGTTTGAAAAAGATATACAACAAACTCATGCATTCAAACAATTTAACATCCCAAACTTTACAAATAATCGTCACATGAGAAATAAGACATCAAGTTGTAAATACCAAAAGTGGAATCTTTTGTAAATATCATGAGAAAAGAAAAGGTGATCTCGATTTAAAAAGAAAACTCAAATTTCGAAAAACCGAGAAGTTTGAAAAATGTATCAAGAATTTATGTATTTAAAAGATTTATCATGCCTAATTCTTAGAGTGTTGCATACATTATACCATCATCAAGAAGTGCATCATTAAAAAGCACATTATGTTGAGAGGTACATCATTATCATGAGTATTATATACATAATCAAAGTGCATCATATCATGATTCAAATCATCATCATACATTTCTTCCCTTTTGTCATCAACAAAAAGGAGAAAAGTATAATTAGTATATTTTTGAAACATGCAATTTCTGCTTCACTTTAGAACATGTAAACTTAGCAAGTTCTAGAGATATGAAAATTAGTAAAAATATTATTATTATTATTATTTTTTGAGATGTACAAGATAACATGTTTTTTCATCTTCTCGAATTGTGTAAGTTAGCAAACTTTGCATCTTTTGAGATTTGCAAGATAACACTTCTTACTTCTCTTTTGAGTTGAGTAAGCTAGCAAGTTTTGCTCCCCATTTGTCATTGTAAAAAAGAAGGGATGGTTACAATAGTGCAAAACTTTTCTCATTACATTATTTTTCAAATCATCACATGAAATATATCAAGAAAAATTAACTTGGTGATGATATATACAATTCATGAAAATAAATTTTAAGTTGTGAATATCAAAAGATAAATTATGATTTTTTAGATAGCGAAAAGAAGAATCATATTAGACATTCTTGATTCATAAGAATCTCAACTTATTATTATCTAAGAATCAAGATCATGAAGTAGATAAAACATTTCTATCATAAATAGCAAAACGAGGCATAGGAGAACAAATAAAAGATCTCAATTTATGCATAAGAATTCTTAAGTCATTAAGATCATGATTTATAAAAATCTTAATAATTCAAAAATCATGATTCATAAAAAAAAATCTCCTCTTTAGTAAACAACAAGAAGAAAAGAGAACTTGGTTCATGTATAAGAAATATTGAGTTATCAAGTGTTGGAATCATGATTCATGTGATAAAAAGATTGTCGATTCATATATTTGAGTAAATAATTTTTTAAACTATCATTACTTTAACTCATTATACATAATTTTAAAATATAAAACCATAAGTATGATACACATATTTATTTTCAAAACATTCATCATTATTTTCAACTCACTCAATTTGTCAAATTATCAAAATCACTTTCAAGGGATTCTAAATGACATAAATAGATTTATCAATTTCTTATTAAAAACTTGATAAGATTTTAGGGGTAGAGATATTTTCAAGAATAATGCATTCTCCCTTATTTATGAGTTTTTATTTATGTGATATATTTTATACAAACATACCTTTTTCTTTTATGCCAAATAAAAACATGCATTTTAAAACCAAAACCAAGATTTTATAACCATCATCAAGATCAATTGTGTAACACATAATTTCAAAACATAAGATTTCAAATAATCATTGCATCATCATCAATCATGACTTCATTGAATATAAAACATCTTCATTTAAAATCATTTTATAACCAATAGTTCTAATTCTAATGATATTTCTTTTATTGTTTTGGCTAGAGAACTTTATGAGTTATTTTGGGTCTAGGTCATAAGCCTTGAGTATCCACTATCAAAATATTATTTTTTCTCTTAGCTTGTGATGGTAAATATTTCTACAAAAGAGAGTGATTTTTAGGTAACCACATGACCATAGGTGCTGTTGAATCTCGGATTTTAATGATGAAATCAATTGATGGGTTAATTGATCTAATCCATATTATTGAGTTAAGTGTGCAGGATTAACTACGATAGCTTAAAGACATAAAGCAAGTTTACCGGAGTCAAGTTTGATGGGTGTTCGAGAGCCCGTCGAGAGTCCGAAGATTCATCGGAAGTGCTGGCGGAACCAACCGAGAAGAAATCGAGGACTTGCCGAAGTTTTCGGAAGTCCGTCGGAGAGATCGTCGGAGGTTCGCGGAGATCACCGAGAAGGTTCGGCTACTTGCCAAAGACTCGCTAAACTCGCTACAAGACCGGGAGCTTGCTGGGAGTCCGCCGAAAGAAATCCGAGGGTGTATTAGAAGTCTGCAGAAGTTCGTCGAAAAGCTCGCCGGAAGGAAACTCGACATTGCCGGGTAAAAACTTACTTAGGATTATATCTTAATTTCATAGTTTACATATAATTAGGGTTAGGATTAAGGGTTAATCCTATAACCCGGTTAGGGGCCAATTGGGCCCAAGTTTGGACTAGTTTGGGCCAAGTTTGGAACCCAACCAGTGAGCTGAAATAGTCTAGGCGGTGGCACCACCAGCAAACTACAGGATTGGGCGGTGGCACTGCCCAACACCCAAGAGGTCCGACGGTGGCACCGTCGGACTAGGCGGTGGCACTGCTAGTGCACTATCAGTGTCAGACACTAACAAGCGGTGGCACCGCCAGCACCGGGAAACCCAAAAGCAATTCAAATTTGGAGCCCAAATTTGAATCCTCTTGGGGCCTATAAATACCCCTCAATTCTTAGCAGAGAGAACAACTTTTGAGAAGCAAGAGATTAAGATAAAAGCCTTAGCAAAGCCTTTAGCAAGTTTTATTTTCAATAGCTTGAGTGTTCACCTCCCTCTTTCTCTTTGAAAATTTATAAGAGTGTGAACCACTTATAAAAGGTTGTAAGAGGGGTATTTATCCTTCCCCATCAAAATGATTTGCTAGTGGAAGTTGAGAGCCTCATTGAAGAAAGCTTCGCAAGTGGATGTAGGTCATTTTGACAGAACAACTTTAAATTGGTGTATTCTTTAAATGTGTGAGTATTTACTTTTCTGAAACTGTTATTTACATAACAGTAAGCTTTTGGTTTTCATCTTCTCACTTTACTCGAACTACTTTCTCTAAGTCATTGACGAATTGAAATCTCTACACATTTACAAAATCGTTTTCAAATTTACAAGCTTTAATCCGCTGCACTAACTCACCCCCCCCACCCCCCTCCCCTGTTAGTGCCGCTCCGATCCTAACAATTGGTATCAGAGCTAAGCTCACTCTTATATTTGGTTTAATACCCAAGAGAGATGGCTTACTCCGGCATACATGAGGGTCATTCCATTATACGTCCGCCTATGTTTAATGGGTCGGATTACACGTATTGGAAAACTCGAATGAGGTTCTTTCTCATTTACATGGATTTCGAGCTTTGGAATATTGTTGAAAATAGATTTCAAAAATCTTATCTTTTGATGAGTGAATGGGATGAATCAGAGAAGAAGGTTTTTGTTTTAAACGTAAAGGGTACGAATGCCTTGTTTTGTGCACTTGACAAAAATGAATTTAATCACGTTTCGATTTGTGATTCGGCTTTTGATATTTGGAGAACTCTTGAGGTCACTCATAAAGGCACTAGCCGAGTGAAAGAGTCTAAAATCAACATTCTTGTGCATTCTTACGAACTTTTCTGGATGAAACCAAGTGAGTCCATCGAAGACATGTACACCCATTTCACGGATGTCATCAATGGACTCAAAGCTCTTGGTAAAGGTTTTTCTAACTTTGAACAAGTAACTAAAATTTTAAGATCCCTTTCAAAGAATTAGGAACCAAAAGTTACGGCCATTCAAAAGGTCAAGGACCTTAAAACATTTCCTCTCGAAGAACTTATTGGGTCTCTTATGACCTACGAAATGACGTGTCATGCTCATGAAGAGCTCGAGAACCCTCTTCCAAAGAACAGGAAGGATATGACACTTAGAATATAAGAAGACCACTTGAAAGGAACATCAAGTAATGGGGACAGTGACGATTACATTGCACTTTTAACTCAAAAATTTATAAAATTTATAAGAAAGAACAAATTTGAAAATAACATCAAAAATAAACTTGAACATAAAAAGGACCAAGTAATATACTACAAATGCAAGAAGCCGGTGCACTTCAAAAATGAATGCCTCCAAGCTAAGAAGAAGCAATCGAAGAAGAAGAAAGCCTTAAAAGCAACTTGGGATGACTCAAGTGATTCCGAGAATAAAGAAGCTAGCAACAAATCGAAGGCAAACTTCGCGCTAATTGCTTTAGGAGGAGAGGTATGTGATTTAATTAATAAAGATTTATCTTTCGATGAACTTTCTATCGCTTTTCATGAATTATTTGATGAATGTAGAACTATTAGTAAGAAGTTCAATCTATTAAAGAAAGAGCATGCCTTACTATAAAATAAGCTTGATAGTCTTCAAACTCCTCTATGTTCTAAGTGTGAACACTTATAAGCAATAAAAAATAAGAATTTGCTACTTAAAGAGACCTTAAACAAGTTTAAGGTCGGTAGCAAAGGCTTGGACATGATCCTTGCAAACAAGGGTCACGTCGCAAATAGAAGTGGAATTGGTTTTGTGAGAGAATCTCACCAAAATCCTACCACCTTCATTAAAGAACCCACATTACATGTTTCACCTCATTTGAAATGCAACTTTTGTTTCACCTCATTTGAAATGCAACTTTTGTTGTAAATCTGGACATGTTGTTTACAAATGTCCATTTAAGAAAATTAGTCCACATAAGTTGATATGGGTTCCTAAAGGAACTATAAATAATTCAATGATGAATGACAAAATTAGTAGATCAATTTTTGAGGCACCCAAAATCAAATGGGTAGCTAAAAATCATCTTTTTTTGTAGACAAACTCACAAGCTAGGAGCAAGAGATAGTATCTTGATAGTGGATGCTCAAGGCACTTGATTGGAGATCCATCTCATTTCTCTATGCTCACTAGCAAAGAAGAAAGGTATGTCATCTTCGGAGACAATAACAAAGGTAAAACCATTGGCAAGGGAACCATAGGTAACAAATCAAGTTTTTCAATTGATGATGTGTTGCTAGTTGATGGATTGAAACATAAATCTCTTAAGCATTAGTCAATTATGCGATAAAGGTTACATCGTTAGATTTGAATCTAATGTATGCATTATTGAAAAACCAAACAAAAACATATCAATGATTGTCTTAAAACAAAATAATGTCTTCACCATCAACCTTGATGGAGTTAATAATGAAATATGCTTTTCCGCTTTAAATGATGATACTTGGCTTTGACATAGGAGATTAGGCCATGCAAGTATGAAACTAATATCTAAGATTTCATCTAGAGAGTTAGTACAAGGGATTCCCAATATGAAGTTTGTTAAGGACAAAGTGTGTGATGTTTGTCAACTAGGAAAATAAATAAAAACTAGTTTCAAACCAAAAAATCAAATTAGTACCACTAGATCATTGCAATTGATCCATTTGAACTTATTTAGACTAATTGATACAATGAGTCTAAGAGGAAGCAAATATACCTTCGTAATTGTAGACGACTATAGTAGATACACTTGGACTTATTTCTTGGCTCACAAAAGTGATTGTTTCAAATGTTTCTCTAAATTTTGTAAATTTACTCAAAATGAAAAAGGCGAATTTATCAATTCAGAGTGATCACGGTGGCGAATTTCAAAACCATGACTTCCAAAGTTTTTGTGAATCCAATGGATATAATCACAACTTCTCCACTCCGAGAAATCCTCAACAAAATGGGGTAATTGAAAGAAAAAATAAAAATTTACAAGAAATGACAAGAACTATGTTAAATGAACATAGTTTACCTAAGTATTTTTGGGTCGAAGCTGTTAATACGGCTTGCTATGTTATGAATATGGTTCTAATAAGACCATCTCTATCAAAAACTCCCTACGAATCATGGAATAACAAAAAACCAAATGTTTCTTATTTTAAAATTTTCGGTTGCAAATGCTTTATTTTGAATGAAAAGGATGCCTTAGGAAAATTTGATGCTAAATCCGATGAAAGCATCTTTCTTGGTCGCTCTTCCGTTTCTAAGGCCTTTTGTGTTTTTATCAAAAGAACCTTAGTTATAGAAGAGTCTATTCATGTAATTTTTAATGAAATTTCTGAGTTAAATAAAAATGATTTTGATAATGATCTTGGTTTTGATAATTTGAATTTAAATGGACTCCCTCCTCAAAATAGCAACTTGGATGCATCTTCTTCCAAAATTTCCTTACCCAAAGAATGGAAGTATATAGATACTCATCCAAAGGAGCTAATTATAGGAGATACATCAAAAGGGGTTCAAACTCGTTTTTCCTTCAAGAATTTTTGTGCTAACACCGCCTTCCTTTCTCATGTTGAACCTAAATGTATTGATGAAGCCTTGAAAGATGATTCATGGGTTATTGCAATGCAAGAGGAATTGAACCAATTTGAGAGGAATGAGGTATGAAAGCTTGTTCCTAGACCCAGTGACCATTTAGTCATTGGTACTAAATGGGTCTTTAGAAAGAAGCAAGATGAATGCGATATCGTGGTTAGAAACAAGGCTAGACTAGTAGCCAAATGTTTCAACCAAGAAGAAGGTATTGACTACAAAGAGACCTTCGCTCCTGTGGCAAGATTAGAAGCCATTACGATGCTCCTTCCCTATGCTAGTAGTAATAATTTTAAACTATTTCAAATGGATGTCAAAAGTGCTTTCTTGAATGGTTTTATTTCTGAAGAAGTGTATATTGAATAACCTCCCGGATTTGAAAATTCTCTTCTTCTTAATCATGTATTTAAATTGACTAAGGCTCTCTATGGCTTAAAACAAGTTCCTAGAGCTTGATATGAAAGGCTTAGTTCCTTTCTTATTTTAAATAATTTTACAAAAGGCAAGGTTGATACTACATTGTTTATCAAATATTTTAAAAATAATTTTTTTATTGTTCAAATTTATGTTGACGATATTATTTTTGGTTCTTCGGATAAATCACTATGTGAATGATTTGCTAAGTGTATGAGTCATGAATTTGAAATGAGTGTACTGGGTGAATTAACCTTCTTTTTATGATTACAAATTAAATAACTTAGTAATGATATATTTCTTAATCAATCTAAATATACATTAGAATTGTTAAAACGACTTAACATGGATGGTTCAAAAGTTATAAACACTCCTATGAGTACTTCCATTAAGTTAGACATGGATGAAAGTGGTGAAAGCTTTGATCAAAAAATATATAGGGGAATGATTGGTAGTTTACTTTACCTCACCGCAACTAGACCGGATATTATGTTTAGTATAGGACTTTGTACTAGGTTTTAAGCTAATCCTAAATTGTCTCATCTTAAAAGTGTTAAAAGAATCCTTAGATATCTTAAAGGAACTCCTAATTTAGGTTGTAAACCTTTATGCAACCTTGACATGCGTTTTACATTATCCTAGTATATGATGTTGGATGTTTCTTTTTGAAATTTTATCAATATTTTGATGGCTCCTTCATGTTATTTTGGATGATTTGATGTCTTCCTTGAATGATCAATATTAATGCCAAGTTGAAGCTTTGTCAATTTTGCCATCTCCTTTTCAAGATTTTTTTCTTATGAGATGAATTTATGAATGACTTCAATGATCATGAGTTTTATGCTTAAAACCTCATCTCTTTTTTGTTGATGACAAAGGGAGAGAAGAATGTGCAAAAGATTGATGACTTGTGCAAAATATGAATTGCAAAAGCTAATATGTTGTGTAATGCAAATGTCTTATATGCATCGATAGCATGACTTATATGAATTGCAAAGGCTTGTGTAATGCAAATGTCTTATATGTATCGATAGCATGACTTATATGAGTTGCAAATGCTTGTGTAATGCAAATGTCTTATATGCATCGTAAATGTGATAGCATGACTTATATGAATTGCAAAAGCTTGTGTAATGCAAATGTCTTATATGCATCGTAAATGTGATAGCATGACTTATATGAATTGCAAAAGCTAATATGTTGTGTAATGCAAATGTCTTATATGCATCGCAAAAATGTCTTATATGCATCTTAAAATTTTTTGAGAATATCGCAATATGAAAGGTTTTGGATTGGTTGTCGTTTCATCTCATGATCATATGAAACATGCCTTACATTTATATCATGAGATTTATGTTGAAAGTTCATATCTCTTGTCGAAATGATAATTGTCTTTTATCATTCGACTTAAAAATAATTTTCATAGCTTGAAATTAAGAGAAATACGAAGTTTCATATTTGCTCATGGTTATAGAAAATAATGATAAGTTCAATAGATAGAACTTATCGATTTGGGCTTGAATTCAAAGAAATTGAATTCAAGAGTTTTTAACTTCTCATTATATGACATGTAGATAGGGGGAGTTATGTTTAACTCCGTCATCAATTGATTGTTATCATAAAAAAGGGGAAGATTGTTGAATCTCAGATTTTGATGATGAAATCAATTGATGGGTTAATTAATCTAATCCATATTATTGAGTTAAGTGTGCAAAATTAACTACGATACCTTGAAGACATAAAGCAAGTTTACCGAAGTCAAGTTTGATGGGTGTTCGAGAGTCCATCGAGAGTCCGAAGATTCGTCAGAAGTGCTGCCGAAACCAACCGAGAAGAAATCGAGGACTTGCCGAAGTTTTCGGAAGTTCGCCGGAGAGATCGTCGGAGGTTCACGGAGATCACCGAGAAGGTTCGGCTACTTGCCAAAGACTCGTTGAACTCGCTACAAGACCGAGAGCCTACTGGGAGTCCGCCAGAAGAAATCCGAGGGTGTATCGGAAGTCCACCGAAAGTTCGTCGAAAAGCTCGCCGGAAGGAAACTCGACGTTGCCAGTTAAAAACTTACTTAGGACTATATCTTAATTTTATAGTTTGCATATAATTAGGGTTAGGATTAAGGGTTAATCCTATATCTCGGTTAGGGGCCAATTGGGCCCAAGTTCGGACTAGTTTGGGCTAAGTTTGGAGCCCAACCAGTGAGCTAAAATAGTCTAGGCAATGGCACCGCCAGACTGGGCGGTGGCACTGCCCAGAACTCAAGAGTTCCGGCGGTGGCACCGCTAGGAAACTACAGGATTCGGCGGTGGCATCGCCCAGCACCCGAGAGGTCTGACGGTGGCACCGTCGGACTGGGCGGTGGCACCGCTTGTCAGTGTTTGACACCGCTAGTATAGTGTTAGTGTCAGACACTGACAAGCGGTGGCACCGCCACTAACAGGCGGTGGCATCGACAGCACCGGGAAACCCAAAAGCAATTCAAATTTGAAGCCCAAATTTGAATCCTCTTGGGGCCTATAAATACCTCTCAATTCTCAGTAGAGAGAACAACTTTTGAGAAGCAAGAGATTGAGATAAAAGCCTTAGCAAAGTCTTTAGCAAGTTTTGTTTTCAATAGCTTGAGTGTTCACCTCCCTCTTTCTCTTTGAAAATTTGTAAGAGTGTGAACTACTTGTAAAAGGTTGTAAGAGGGGTATTTGTCCTTCCCTTCAAAGTGATTTGCTAGTGGAAGTTGGGAGCCTTATTGAAGAAGGCTTCGCAAGTGGATGTTGGTCATTTTGACTGAACCATTTTAAATTGGTGTATTCCTTGAATAAGTGAGTATTTACTTTTCTGAAACCATTATTTACATAGTAGCAAGCTTTCGATTTTTATCTTCTCACTTTACTCGAGCTACTTTCTCCAAGTCATTGATGAATTGATATCTCTACGTATTTACGAAATCGTTTTTAAATTTATAAGTAGTAATCTGTTGTACTAATTCACCCCCCCTCTTAGTGTCACTCCGATCCTAACAATTGGTATCAGAGCTAGGCTCACTCTTATATTTCGTTTAATATCCAATAGAGATAGCTTACTTCGACATGCATGAGGGTCATTCCATTACACGTTCGCCTATGTTTAATGGGTCGGATTACATGTATTGGAAAACTCGAATGAGGATCTTTCTCATTTTCATAGATTTCAAGTTTTGGAATATTATCGAAAATATATTTCAAATATCTTCTCTTCCGATGAGCGAATGGGATGAATCGGAGAAGAAGGTTTTTGTTTTAAACACAAAGGGTACGAATGACTTGTTTTGTGCACTTGACAAAAATGAATTTAATCACGTTTCGATTTATGATTCAGCTTTTGATATTTAGAGAACTCTTGAGGTCACTCATGAAGGCACTAGCCGAGTGAAAGAGTCTAAAATCAACATTCTTGTGCATTCTTACGAACTTTTCCGGATGAAACCAAGTCAGTCCATCGAAGACATGTACACCCATTTCACGGATGTCATCAATGGACTCAAAGCTCTTGGTAAAGGTTTTTCTAACTTTGAACTAGTAACTAAAATTTTAAGATCCCTTTCAAAGAATTGGGAACTAAAAGTTACGGCCATTCAAAAGGCCAAGGACCTTAAAACGTTTCCTCTCAAAGAACTTATTGGGTCTCTTATGACCTACGAAATGACGTGTCATGCTCATGAAGAGCTCGAGAATCCTCTTCCAAAGAACAGGAAGGATATGATACTTAGAACATAAGAAGACCACTTGAAAGAAACATCAAGTGATGAGGACAATGACGATGACATTACACTTTTAACTCGAAAATTTAAAAATTTTATAAGAAAGAACAAATTTGAAAATAACACCAAAAACAAACTTGAACATAAAAAGGACCAAGTAATATGCTACAAATGCAAGAAGCTGAGATACTTAAAAAATGAATGCCCCCAAGCCAAGAAGAAGCAACCGAAGAAGAAGAAAGCCTTAAAAGCAACTTGGGACGACTCAAGTGATTCCGAGAATGAAGAAGCTAGCAACAAATCGAAGGCAAACTTCGTGCTAACGACTTTAGGAGGAGAGGTATGTGATTTAATTAATGAAGATTTATCTTTCGATGAACTTTCTATCGCTTTTCATGAATTATGTGATGAGTGTAGAACTATTAGTAAGAAGTTCAATCTATTAAAGAAAGAGCATGTCTTACTATAAAATAAGCTTGATTGTCTTCAAACTCCTCCATGTTCTAAGTGTGAACACTTAGAAGCAATAAAAAATGAGAATTTGCTACTTAAAGAGACCTTAAACAAGTTTAAGGTCGGTAGCAAAGGCTTGGACATGATCCTTGCAAACAAGGATCACGCCGCAAAAAGAAGTGGAATTGGTTTTGTGAGAGGATCTCACCAAAATCCCATCACCTTCATTAAAGGACCCACATTACATGTTTCACCTCATTTGAAATGTAACTTTTGTTATAAATCCGGACATGTTATTTATAAATGTTCATTTAAGAAAATTAGCCCACATAAGTTGATATTGGTTCCTAAAGGAACTATAAATAATTTAATGATGAATGACAAAATTAGTAGATTAATTTTTGAGGCACCCAAAATCAAATGAGTACCTAAAAACCATCTTCTTTTGTAGACAAACTCAAAAGCTAGAGCAAGAGATAGTATCTTGATAGTGGATGCTCAAGGCATATGACCGGAGATCCATCTCATTTCTCTATGCTCACTAGCAAATAAGAAGGGTATGTCACCTTCGGAGACAACAACAAAGGTAAAATAATTGGCAAGGGAACCATAGGTAACAAATCAAGTTTTTCAATTGATGATGTGTTGCTAGTTGATGGATTGAAACATAATCTCTTAAGCATTAGTCAATTATGCGATAAAGGTTACAACGTTAGATTTCAATCTAATGTATGCATTATTGAAAAACCAAATAATAACATATCAATGATTGCCTTAAAACAAAATAATGTCTACACCATCAACCTTGATGGACTTAATAATGAAATATGCTTTTCCGCTTTAAATGATGATGCTTGGCTTTGGCATAGGAGATTAGGTCATGCAAGTATGAAACTAATATCTAAGATTTCATCTAGAGAGTTAGTACGAGGGATTCCCATGAAGTTTGTTTAGGATAAAGTGTGTGATGCTTGTCAACTAGGAAAACAAATAAAAACTAGTTTCAAACCAAAAAATCAAATTAGCACCACTAGACCATTGCAATTGATTCATTTGGACTTATTTAGACTAATTGATACAACGAGTCTAGGAGGAAGCAAATATGCCTTCGTAATTGTAGATGATTATAGTAAATACACTTGGACCTATTTCTTGGCTCACAAAAATGATTGTTTCAAATGTTTCTCTAAATTTTGTGAACTTACTCAAAACGAAAAAGGCTTCATGATTTCATCAATTCGGAGTGATTACGATGGTGAATTTCAAAACTATGACTTCCAAAGTTTTTGTGAATCCAATGGATATAATCACAACTTCTCCACTCCGAGAAATCCTCAACAAAATGGGTTAGTTGAAAGAAAAAATAAAAATTTATAAGATATGGTAAGAACCATGTTAAATGAACATAGTCTACCTAAGTATTTTTGGGCCGAAGCTGTTAATACGACTTGCTATGTCATGAATAAGGTTTTAATAAGAACATCTCTATCAAAAACTCCCTATGAATTATGGAATAACAAAAAACCAAATGTTTCTTATTTTAATGTTTTCATTTGCAAATGCTCTATTTTGAATGAAAATGATGTCTTAGGAAAATTTGATGCTAAATCCGATAAAGGCATCTTTCTTGGTTACTCTTCTGTTTCTAAGGTCTTTCGTGTTTTTAACAAAAGAGCCTTAGTTATAGAAGAGTCTATTCATGTAGTTTTTAATGAAATTTCTGAGTTAAAAAAAAATGATTTTGATGATGATCTTGGTTTTGATAATTTGAATTTAAATTGACCCCCTCTTCTAAATAGCAACTTGGATGCATCTTCTTCCGAAATTTCCTTACCCAAGGAATGGAAGTACGTAGATTCTCATCCAAATGAGCTAATTATAGGAGATGCATCCCTCTCAAATACCTCTAAGTATTTACACTTAGTGCATTGAGGCAAAGAAGGATTATAATGCTGAAATTTTTTAAAATCAATATTTAAAAGGGCATGCTCTTTTTTCAAAGAATTATACTTTTTATTCAATGTTTTACATTTATCAAACAATTCATAAAAAGCACTTAAAAAACTCATTGAAAGATAAATTTGCATCTTATGAATTACTTACCTCATCTCTAATAGTTATTAGTGCGTAGTTGACGATCTCCTTGTTGCTTTGTTCTTCGCCTTTGGAATCGCTTGAGTTATCCCACGTCGCTTTGAGCGCCTTCTTCTTCTTTGATTGCTTCTTCTTTACTTGGGGACATTCGCTTTTGAAATGTCCCGGCTTCTTGTATTCATAGCATATAACTTATTCTTTTTTGGGTTCAATTTTATTTTTAGTATCATTTTTAGATTTATTTCTTTTTATGAATCTTTTAAACTTTCTTGTCAAGAGTGCCAAGTCATCATCATAGTCCTCATCACTTGAATTTTCTTTCAAGTGGTCTTCGTGAGTTCTTAGTACCATATCCTTCATGTTCTTTGGAAGGTTATTTTCAAGCTCTTCATGAGCATTGCAAGTCATTTCGTAGGTCATCAAAAATCTAATAAGTTCTTCGAGTAGAAAGTTGTTCAAGTCATTGACTTCTTGAATTGCGATTACTTTAGGATCCCAACTCTTTGGGAGGGATCTTAATATTTTGTTAACAAGTTCGAAATTAGAAAAACTTTTACTAAGTCCTTTTAGACCATCGACGACATCCGTAAACCGGGTATATATGTCTCCAATGGTCTCACTTGGTTTCATCCGAAACAACTCATAAGTATGGACTAAAAGATTAATTTTGGACTCCTTTACTCTACTAGGGCCCTCATAAGTGATTTCGAGTGTATGCCAAATATCGAAAGTCATTTCACAAATAGACACTCGATTGAACTCATTTTTATCTAAAGCGTAACACAAGGTATTCATAACCTTGACATTTAAAGCGAAAGTCTTCTTCTCCAACTCATTCCAATCGTTCATTGGAAGAGAAGACTTTTGAAAGCCATTTTCCACGATGTTTCATAACTCAAAATTCATAAAAATTAGAAAATTCCTTATTCTAGTCTTCTAATAGGTGTAATCCATCCCATTGAATATTGGTGAACGTGTAATTGAGTGACCCTCTTGGTTTCAAACCAAAATTAGAGTGACCTTGCTCTGATATCAATTGTTAGGATTGAGAGGTGTTTTAGATAAGGCTTTTGATATCAAAATTTTGACATAAAAGGAAAAGAAAGGGTAGCAACTATTGTGACCCCTTGGATTGGCTAAAGGCTACTTGCAACTTTGGCCAAGAGCTCCAATTTACTACTCTTGACCTGGCCAAAGCAACAAGAATGAGAACAACATGGCTGCCCTTAACCTACTGCATGGTAGCCCCTGCAGTCAGGTTTCTTGGCTGCAAGGGGCACCCTTGGCGGCTAGGGTTTCTTGGCCGCAAGGGTTGCCCAAGTGGCCAGGAGTTCTAGCCACATGGGGCACGTACAACCATAGTTTCCTAGTTGTAAGGGACTCCTTGGTGGCTAAGTTTTCCTAGGTTGCACACATAGATCTTGATGTGAGTAATCAAGCTCACTAGCTTGGGCTTAATCACATTAGGATGTGATCCATGATCATCTGGTGTGATTGCTCATATGATGTATGATTGATTATACACCTAATAGATATTTTTATATATTCGCATGCGAATATATGTGTGACACGTTACATTAGAGACCAAAACAAAATCCCCTCTTGATAATATTAAATTGGTAAACGTGAGGCAATTAGATTAACCCATGTGGCCTTCCATTGTTCCGATTTTCGACGTAGGTTGAGTTGGTCGAGTCCATCGAGGCTCACCTATGTCACGATTCACTATCTTGCTTACGACATAGAGATATTATCAGTGACCTGAGGACATGATATACTTGGTCGAGTCCCTCGAGAGTATATCATCGAATCAGACTCATCTTATAATGAATGTGTTGACTTAACCAAACATCATGGTTGGTCCAGTCTCTCGAGGCCATGATGGTTCGAAGGTCGAATATGACGAGAATCATAAGGAGTTGTGATCGGCAAGAAATGTCTACCTTTTGGGCTTAGTGTGATTGGTCGAGTCCCTCGAGGTTACACTAAGATGTTGATTGGATCTCGATCCCTACTATAAGTCTACCAGAGACTTTCGTTTCACGTGCTGAGGGTGTCGCATGACTCACCAGAAAAATAGTGGGAGTAGATTAAGATAGAAGTCGATATCTTATTTGTTTATTTTTCTACGAAATCTACATGTTATTTATTTCTACTAATATTTATTTTTAGAAAATATTGCTTTCAAATCCCTTACGTGACATACTTGATATCAACTGCCTCACTAGTCCGAATTATATGGATTGGCTTCGTAACTTGAGAATTGTTCTAATGGTAGAGAAAATCGCGTACATCCTTGATATAGTGATACCTACGCTTGAGAAAGGGGCAATCAAGGATGAGATCACTTGCTATGTGAAGTACACATATGACTCCACTCTTGCTCAATGTTACATGTTGGGTTCCATGACTCCTGAGTTACAGAGACAATATGAAAAGATGGATGTCAGATCTATTCTCCTACATGTCCGCAAACTGTTTGATGAACAAGGAAGCACTTAGCGATATGAGATATCCAAAAGCCTTTTCTATGCTAGGATGACTAAGGGGACAAGGGTTTAGAACCATGCCCTAAAGATGATTGAGTAAATAGAGAAACTCACAAGTCTAGGAATGATCATAGAGGATAACTAGTAAGACCCTAAGGTTTTATCGTAGAAGAAAGAGGAGAAAAGGGGATGATCACTTCGAGGGGATCGGTCTCCTTGATCACTTCGAAGGGATCTGCCTTCTAGGGTTTGTCAAAAGATTGAATAATATTTTATTTCCTGCTAAAAAGAAATAGTTACATCTCTATTTATAGAGTTCCACTAAGACTTGGACTCTTATAAATAAATAAATAATAAATAAACCTTTATCCGATTCTTACTGAACTAAATAAACTCAACAAAACATTATTTAAAAGCTTAGAAAATAAAGAGATCATAACAATTCCTCCCCCTTCAAATCAACCTTGTCCTCAAGGCTAAGCAACATCAAACTCAGGAAGTTTCTCTTTCAGCACTTTAGTCACAGGATATTGTTAGAACTTTAGTTAGGAGAGTCCTAATTGAGTTTCATTGAAAGGGGCATTCATGTAAAACCTACCTAACTAACCCTTATTAAAGAGGTGAAGAGGTCGGCTAAGGTTTGTTGAATCTCGGATTTTGATGATGAAACTAATTGATTGTGTTTAGATGTTTAACTGCATTTTGAGTGATGCAAGTCTACTCGATCAGGATTAGATAGTTGACGCAGGAGAAATTGACGTTGCGCCGGAGGAGATCACGTTAGGATATTGGACAACAGAAGGCTTCGGACGTCGGGCATCGAGCCAAGGAGAGTGGAATTGTGCCAAGGATATCAGGGTTGCAGAGGTCAACCGTCGATTGGGCAACAAGCCGCAAGAGAGGACGATGTACTGAAGAATCGGATGAAGCGCCAACCAATGACGTGCTGGGCAACAGAATGTCAATTCGCGTTGTAATAATTGTCTAGATTGGAGTAGAGTTTTGGCTTGTGTGTGTAGGATTAACTACAATAACGATGAAGACTTAAAGTGAAACAAAGTATCGGAGTCAAGCGCGAAGGATTCGTTGCGAGTTCGAGAGTTCGACGGAAGTCCGAAGGTTCGTCGGGAATGCTGCCAGAACTAGCCGAGAATGAGTAGGGAGCTTGCCAAAGGGTTTTTTGGAAGCTCGCCGGAAGGTTCGTTGGAAGTTCGCGGAGCTCGCCGAGAAAGATCGGAGCTTGCTGAAGAAGCTTGTTGGAACTCGCCAAGATCAAATCGTGAAGTCTAGGAGCTTGCCGGGAGTCCGCAGAATGGTTTCCTAGAGTTTATCGGAAGACCGCCGGAAGTTCGCCGGAAGCTCGCCGGAAGAAGTCTTGACTTGCGGACTTTGTAATAGCTTAGGAAATGTCTTTAAATTCATATTTAGCATGTTAATTAGGGTTAGGATTAGGTGTTAATCCTATAACCCAAGTAGGGGCCAATTGGGCCCGAGTTCGGACTGGTTTGGGCCAAGTTTGGAGCCCAACCAGTGAGCTGAAATAGTGTAGGCGGTGGCACCGCCAGACTAGGTGGTGGCACCACCTAGAACCTGAGGATCGGGCGGTGGTACCGTTAGACTAGGCGGTAGCACCGCCCAGCACCCGAGAGGTCGGGCGGTGGCGGTCGGTGGCGGTGGCACCGCCAGCCTCAGAAACCCAAGAGAATTCAAAATTTGGAGCCCAAATTTGAATCCTCTTGGGGCCTATAAATACCCCTCAATTCTCAGTAGAGAATAAAACATTTGAGAAGTAAAAAATTGAGATAAAGCCTTAACAAAGTCTTTAGCAAGTCTTGTTTTTCAATTGCTTAAGTGTTCACCTCCTTCTTTCTCGTTGAAAACTTGTAAGAGTGTGAACCACTTGTAAAAGGTTGTAAGAGGGGTATTTGTCCTTCCCCTTCAAAGTGATTTGCTAGTGGAACTTAGGAGCCTCTTCGAAGAAGGCTTCGCAAGTGGATGTAGGTCATTTTGACCGAACCACTTTAAATTAGCGTGTTCCTTGAATGTGTGAGTTCTTACTTTCCTGAAATTAATTTTTACACTACTGCAAGCTTTCGATTTTCTTCTACTCAAGTTACTATCGAAACGAAATATCCTCGTATTTACGAATTCATTTTTAAACTTACAAGTTTTAATCCGTTGCACTAATTCACCCCCCCCCCCTCTTAGTGCCGCTCCGATCCTAACAATTGGTATCAGAGCCTGGTATTTCTCATTTCAGATTTACACCCGAGAGAAATGGCTCTTCATGGCTTTCAAGGGGGCTTTTCGGTTGTTCGTCCACCGTTGTTTAATGGATTGGACTACACTTATTGGAAAACTCGAATGAGAGTTTTCTTGATTTCTATGAATTTGGATTTATGGAATATTGTTGAAAACGGTTTTCAACTTCCCTCTAAACCAATGAATGAATGGTCGGATTTGGAGAAGAAGTATTTTTCTTTGAACGCAAAGGCTATGAATGCCTTATTTTGTGCTTTGGACAAAAATGAGTTCAATCAGATTTCTACGTGTGAAACGGCTTTTGATATTTGGCGAACACTTGAAATCACACACGAGGAAACTAGTAGAGTCAAAGACTCGAAATTTAACATTTTATTGTATGTTTTTGAGCTTTTTTGAATGCAACCAAGCGAGACTATAGGCGACATGTACACCCATTTCACGGATGTCGTCAATAATCTAAGAGTTCTTGGTAAATCTTTTTTGAATTTTGATCTCATAAGCAAGATCTTAAGATCCCTTCCAAAAAATTGGGATCCTAAAATAACTGTAATACAAGAGACAAAAAATTTAAATGATTTTCCATTAGAAGAATTAATCGGGTCATTAATGACCTACGAAATGACACTTTTGGAACATTTTGAACCCGATGAACACTTGAACCACCTTCCAAAGAACAGGAAGGATTTGGAACTCCGGACAAATAAATACCACTTGAGCAATGACTCAAGTAATGAGGACAATGATGAATTTGAACTTCGAACACTAAATCTTAATAAGTTTATTAAACAAAAATCTAAAATAAACAATGAACCTGAACGGAGGAAGAGGCCAAAGAAGAGGAAGGCAACCAAGGATGAATCAAAAACTTCCAAAGGTGAAACGACGAATTGGGCTTTGACGAGCTTCGACTACAAGGTAAGTAACTCAACTCTCTTGAATTATGTTGAAATTACTTGAAGTTTTTCATGAGTGCTTAATTTAGATAGTAGGAATAGGAAATACAAAATTATTTTTTAAAAATTATATCATGTTTTTCTTTTTAGCATCTTTGAAAAATTAAAATTTTGATCATGAAAAGTATATTGCTAAGGTTTCATGCATGTTATGTTTTGAAATGTTGAATGATGTATGCAACATTAGGGATGATAATTATATGATATGTGATAATGCTTAGGATTAATCCATGCATGTGTATCTTAATGATTTTATGCCATGCATGAGTTTTTAAAGTAAATGTTGATTTGAAACTCTCATTTTAGATTAACATGTTTTTAGTCTAATCGTTTTTATGACGAATTAAGATGACATTCTCATGACATATTAAGATGACATAGTGCATGTACATCTATGTATGAATTTCTTGATAGTCTTTTGATGATAGATGTGATATCATGATGTGTTTGGTCTTGACGGCTTCATGACGAAACTTATGTTTCGATTTTAAATGATGATACATATTTTCATAAAAGACTTGAATACCCTCACATGAAATCAATTGTATGAAATGGAAATGAATTTTCTATCCTATTGAGATTAATGAATTTATTTTACCAATCTTGTGAATCTCATGAAAATAAACATGATGAATATTTTGAAAATAAATGAGTGTATCATGCATTTGGTCTTAATGATTTCTCTTGAACACACTTTTTGAAATCATACTTGATGATGAATATCAAGATATTAAAAGGATGTTATCATGGAATCATGCTTGATGATTTGTTTTACGAAATTTATCTTTTCGTCTTAAATGTTGATACTTGTTTTATTAAAGGTAAAGGCATGCTTATAAGAAGCAAATCATATGAATAGAAATTTATAAATACAAAATACGATCCTCTATCTTATCGACTTTTCAATAAATCTATGCTTATCATATATGAATTTATTGAATGTGACTTTGAGGATGATTTCAGATTTCACAAATGCTTGATTCATACTTATGACATGAGACACATTTTAAATATGAATCATGTTCAATGCTTTAATCATGTTATATCTCCCTTAATTTATTTTGTTCTCCTAAATTTATTTACCAAAGAGGAGAATCTTCCGAATGAATGAAATGATACAAATGAATCACTTATCGATATATCTTTTTGAAATATCTTTTTAATGTGATGTTGATAATTTGAGATGCCTGTTGGAATTCATGACATGAGATAATTGAATCCTTGACTTACTCTTTATATGGCTTGAAAATAGATGTTTAAAATCTTGCTTGATGAGTTATTTTATAAGATTTTGCCTTTACGTCTTGAACTTTCATGCTTATCTTGATTTGGCATATAAAGACTATGGCATGCTTAGATGAAGAAGAATCACTTAAAAAATGCTTTTCCTATCTGATCAAGATTAATGATTTCATGATATTTTATGAATCTCGAAATTGATTTTGATGACTTGATTATGAGTTTCAAGTTAACGATTTGATTTGAATGAATTTTATCTAAATCATAATCTTGATCTTGCAAAACTAGAATCATAAATAATATCTTTTGGTATTCACATATTGGTATTCATAACTTGAATTTGATTGAAACATTGCATGCTTAAATTAATCATTCTCTTATGTTTCAAAAATTCTTTAAATGCCTTATGTGATGATTGAAAATTAATTTGCTTTATGATGAATCACGAATCATAACTTGATCTATGATATTGATATATTTTAATCATGATCCTTGGTTGTATAATTCTTTTGCTCTATTAAAAAGATTTGTCGAATGAATCATGTCCTTCTTGAATTTTCTTGATATCACGACATGATTTTGTAATATGGCTTGTATAATGATTAAAAAATTTTAGCCATTGATTTCTTTCTTCTTTTTGATAATGATAAAGGGAGAGTTAGTTTACTAGCCTGCATATTTCAAAGGAAGGAAAATTTGCTAGCTCGATCATTTCATTGAAAGAACTTGCTATCATGAACACTACCAATGAATTACAAATCTTGCAATCTAAAGAGAAGCAAAGAATTGCTATCTCGAAAGAAGCAAAAAATGCAAAACTTAGAAAACTTGTAATATAATTGCTCTTGCCATGCTTTGTATCAAAAATAGGTTGATATCCTTAAAAGCATCGTATTAAATTTTTTAGTGTATTGCAATGTATCACATGTATTGCAAATTAAAATTTTTTGAGACTATTATCATATCATGTTTAACAATTAATATCTTTCATTGATATGATAAATTATCATCTCATGATGTATCGCATAATGATATCATGATTTACGATTGTATCATGTGATCCTTGGTGAATTTTCACATTGATATCTTTCATGAAATGATTTCTTTGCATTATTGTCTTGTATGCATCATGTGATGATTGAAATATTAATTGATGCAAAGTTGATGTAAAAGTCTAAATCATTGGTTCCTCTCCTTCTTTTTGACATTGACAAAGGGGGAGAAAGTTATTGCTAGCTTGCACACTTAATGAAGAATTTGTTAGCTCGATCATTGTAATGAAGAAATTTGCTATATCAAACATCATAAATATTGTTACTTGCAAAGAAAAGCAAAGTGCAATTTTACACAAAAATTCAAGTGTTGAATTGTCATGATTGAACTTAAGAATCTTGCTATGCTTTTGTGCTTATATGTTGTGATGAAAATCTAGCTTCATGTTGCAAAAACTTGCATATCTTTTAAAATAGCTAGAGCTACTTCTCCTTTTTGTTGATGACATAGGAGGAGAAGTATATTGATGACTTCATGCATTGAATTGAATATTTTATATATTTGCATGATGGTTTAAATGTTTTTCATAACATGTGATGAATGTTACTTGGATTTGGGATAATCCAAGTGCTCTATCAATGGCATATTGATAGTGGGAGTTTGGTTAAACTCCAGGGAGTTAAGGTTAACTCCGTTAGTCATCAATTAGTTGTCATCATCAAAAAGGGGGAGATTGTTGAATCTCGGATTTTGATGATGAAACTAATTGATTGTGTTTAGATGTTTAACTATATTTTGAGTGATGCAGGTCTATTCGATCAGGATTAGACAATTGACGCAGGAGGAATTGATGTTGCGTTGGAGGAGATCACGTCAGGATATTGGACGACAGAAGGCTTCAGACGTTGGGCATCGGGCCAAGGAGAGTGGAATTGCGCCAAGGATATCAGGGTTGTGGAGATCAACCGCTAATTGGGTAAAAAGCCGCAAGAGAGGACGATGCGCTGAAGAATCGGACGAAGCGCCAACCAATGACGTGTCGGGCAATAGAATGTCAATTCGCGTTGTAATAATTGTCTAGATCGGAGTAGAGTTTTGGCTTGTGTGTGTAGGATTAACTACGATAACAACGAAGATATAAAGAGAAACAAAGTGTCAGAGTCAAGCGCAAAGGATTCGTTGTGAGTTCGAGAGTTCGACAGAAGTCCGAAAGTTCGTCGGGAATGCTACCGGAACTAGCCGAGAATGAGTAGGGAGCTTGCTGAAGGGTTTTTCGGAAGCTCGCCGGAAGGTTCGTTGGAAGTTCGTGGAGCTCGCCAAGAAAGATCGGAGCTTGCCGAAGAAGCTCGTTGGAACTCGCCAAGATCAAATCGTGAAGTCTAGGAGCTTGCCGGGAGTCCGCAGAATGGTTTCCGAGAGTTTATCGGAAGACTGCCGGAAGTTCGTCGGAAGCTCGCCGGAAGAAGTCTTGACTTATGGACTTTGTAATAGCTTAGGAAATGTCTTTAAATTCATAGTTAGCATGTTAATTAGGGTTAGGATTAGGTGTTGATCCTATAACCCAAGTAGGGGCCAATTGGGCCCGAGTTCGAACTGGTTTAGGCCAAGTTTGGAGCCCAACCAGTGAGCTGAAATAGTGTAGGCGGTGGCACCGCCAGACTAGGCGGTGGCACCACCCAGAACCCTAGGATCGGGTGGTGGTACCGTTGGACTAGGCGGTAGCACCGCCCAGCACCCGAGAGGTCGGGCGGTGGCACCGCCACCGATAGGCGGTGGCACCGCCAGCCTCGGAAACCCAAGAGAATTCAAAATTTGGAGCCCAAATTTGAATCCTCTTGGGGCCTATAAATATCCCTCAATTCTCAGCAGAGAATACAACTTTTGAGGAGTAAGAAATTGAGATAAATCCTTAGCAAAGTCTTTAGCAAATCTTGTTTTTCAATTGCTTGAGTGTTCACCTCCTTCTTTCTCGTTGAAAACTTGTAAGAGTGTGAACCACTTGTAAAAGGTTATAAGAGGGGTATTTGTTCTTCCCCTTCAAAGTGATTTACTAGTGGAAGTTGGGAGCCTCTTCGAAGAAGGCTTCGCAAGTGAATGTAGGTCATTTTGACCAAACCACTTTAAATTGGCGTGTTCCTTGAATGTGTGAGTTCTTACTTTCCTGAAATTGTTTTTTACACTACTACAAGCTTTTGGTTTTCATCTACTCAAGTTACTATCGAAACGAAATCTCCTCATATTTACGAATTCATTTTTAAACTTGCAAGTTTTAATCCGCTGCACTAATTCACCCCCCCCCCCCCTCTCTTAGTGCCGCTCCGATCCTAACAAGGTTAGGATTAGTTTAGAGGTTGCTTCTTAGATGAACATTAGGAGTTAGTTAGAAGTAGAAGTCTTGAGTAGGAGTCCTATTAGGAGTTGGTTAGAAGTATGAGTCTTGAGTAGGAGTTGGGGTTTAGAAGCCCTATAAATAGTCATGGATTCATCCTCTTTTGGTGGTACCACCACCTGACACAATCTCGGAAACTATACCACGACGATTTTACCTGTTGGGTCACTGTTTGGGCATTTTTACTTGGCCCAACACAGCCTAAACTTGGGCCTAGTTGGCCTCTAATTGAGTTAGCCTAATTACATTCTAAGTCAACTCAATTAGACCCTAAACTAACTCGATCTAGACATAATCGATTATAAGTGAATTCTATATTGTTCGGCATATCATTGGTTCTTCCAACGCTTTATCCGATCCTTCGGCACATCATCGTCTCCTTCGATGTATTGCCCAATCAACATATTATCTTCTCATAATAACTAATCTCCTTGGTGTAATGTCCGATCTTCTTGGCCCGATGTCCGAATTCACAAACTGAATCTTTCTACTGACATGTCGACCGATCCTCTAGCCCGACGTCCAATCTTCTAACATGTTTGCTCCGGCCCAATGTCTGATTCCTCCTACTTTAATCGATTTGTCTTTTCTGATTGAAGTTAGTCCTACATCACTTAAACGCACATTAAATCATAAACACTATCAATTAGTTTCATCATCAAAATTCGAGATTCAATAATAGGAATGCTATCCATAGTAAAAGCTTGTTATCTAGATACTTCTCTATGAAGGACTTAGGGGAAGCATCCTATATCTTGAGGATTCGGATCTATAGAGATAGATCTAAGAGGATACTTAGTTTGTCCCAATCCAGGTACGTAGACACTATTGTCAAACGGTTTTGCATGAAAAATTTCAAGAGAAGTCTTACATCGATGAGACATAGGATATCGCTTTCTAGGAGTATATCCCCAAAGACTCCTAAAGAAAGGACAAACATGGATAGGGTATCCTATGCCTCAACGATATGGTCTATCATGTATGTCTGTTAGAACCCTTGCAGATTCTAAACTTGGGGTTGATCTCTTTAGGGGATCGGCCTCCTTGGAACTCTATAGGGGTTCCTCCCTCCAAGTTATTGCTCAAAGGCTGCAGAAAAGATTCATCTATTGCTTATGAAAAGAGGAGGAATACATGACTATTTATAGGGCTTCTAAACCCTAACTCCTAATAGGACTCTTACTCAAGACTCCTACTTCTAACCAACTCCTAATAGGACTCCTACTCAAGACTCATATTCCTTTACAACTCCTAATTCTTCTCTAAGAAACAACCTCCTAACCCTAGCCGGCCTCTTCATCTCTTTAATAGGGGTCGGCTTAGGTAGGTTTTACATGAATGTCCCTCTCAATTAGGACTCTCCAAGCTAGAGTCCTAATAGACCCCCTCTTCAAATCAGCCTTATCCTCGAGGCTGATGATTCGTGAATTCTGGGAATTTGATCTTCAAGTTGTCATAGTTCTCCCAAGTGGCATCTTCTATTGGTAGGTTTTCCCACTGTATTAGCACTTCATTAGTGGGTCGTTGTCGTCGAGTCACGATCCGTCAATCAATAATGGCACTTGGCTGGGTCTGGAGTTCTCTTTGGGTAGTCATATTTGGTGGGTGGCTTTGGGCTGTCTCCAAGCACCTATTTAAAACTTCCGTCTGGCTGTTGGTTTGTGGGTGATATGTCGTACTCCTTTTCAATTTAGTACCCTGCATATGGAATAACTTTATCCAAAATCTGCTCTTGAAGATGCAAGTAGAATTTGTCACAAGCACAATGCGTCCCTTATAGCATAATTCTTTTAAGTCCCAATTGTAATGAGCCACGGAGCTTGGTGCTTCCTCTAATTTTTTTTTTTTATCTTACTGGTCTCCGAATCTTCTTGCCATTCTATCTTAATATCCTCAAGGAAGTTGCTGGTCGGAAGTGAAATGGCCGAAAATTCAACTTGCTCAGGTAGCTGCGAAAGCGCATCTTCAACAACATTCTCTTTCCACTTTTTGTAAGTTATTTCATAATCAAATACAAGAAGTTTTGTTACCCATTTTTGCTGCTCAAGGGATGATATCTTTTGCTCCAAAAAGTACTTGAGGCTTTTATGGTCGGCTTTAATTTGAAATTGTCGACCGATCAAGTAGGGTCTCCATCTCGTTGCTGCGTGCACAATGGCGAGCATCTCCTTATCATATGTTGACATATTTTGATGGGAGGGAGACAATGCCTTGCTAGTATATGCGAGTTGTCGACCATCTTGCATGAGAATGACTCCAATTTTGACTCCAAATGCGTCGACCTCAATAATGAAGGGTCGGTTGAAATCTGGTAGTGCTAGCCTCGGCGTCGTCGTCATGGCTACCTTAAGTTTGTTGAAGGTAGCGGAGGCTCTATCTGACCATTGGAAGACATCTTTTTTCAGTAAGGAAGTAAGTGATGCACTGATCTTTCCATAGTTTTTCACAAACTTGCGGTAGTAGCCTGTTAAACCCAGAAATCCATGCAGCAATTTTATGTTCCTCGGGGTCGGCCAATTCTGCATTGCTTCTATTTTGGAGGGGTCCACTGCTATACCTTCCTCTGATATGATATGCCCAAGATATTCCACCTTCTGTTGAAGAAAGCAAAAATTCATAGTGGTTGTTGTGTGTTCAAAAGGTAGTTTTCGGTATGTCTTCTTTGCACACTCATATTTGATGATACCCGGATCAAAGGTCCAGCTTTGTGAAGATTTGTGCTCCCTTTCATCTAGCAATTCATCTGCTAGTGGAATAAGGTATTTGTCCTTGATGGTTATGCCATTGAGAGCTCAGTAATCAATACACAATCGCCATGTTCCGTCCTTCTTTCGTACGAGGAGCACCAGTGAAGAGTAGGGGTTACAACTTGGCCGAATAACTCCTGTTTTGAGCATCTCTTCTACAATCCTTTCTATTTCATCCTTTTGGAGATGTGGATACTGATATGGTTGAGTATTTGCTGGACATTTTCCTGGAAGAATTGTTATATAATGATTATACCGACGAGTAAGAGGTAGGTTGTGCGGTTCATCAAATATATCTGAAAATTCAGCAAGCAAAGGAAGTAGATTTGGATCTTCAAATTCTGTTGGCTCTCCCTTAGTTTGCTACTCAAGTTGTACTAAAAAGCCGCTGCATACTTTATGCAAAATCTTCTCCATTTGTTGTGTGCAAATCGTTGTTACGTCGCCCCCACATTTCCTGTGCAATATCACCTGTTTCCCCTTACTATAAAATTTCATAATTAGTTTCATAAAATTCTAGGAAACATCACCTAATGTCATCAACAATTCAATTATGTGCATTGCCTCATGATCATCAAGAGGGAGGAGGAAGAAATCTGCAATTATCTCTTGGTCCTGCAGCAATAGTTTCACCTGCGGGCACCTACGATCACACTTCAAAATCCGTCCATTGGCGACCTTAACGACAAACCTGCTGCAATTCTCAATAGGTAGGTTCATCTGGACAGCAACTTTACTGTTTAAGAAGTTATTAGTACTGCCCTTGTCGAAGAGAACAGTGATCGGTTGTTGTTTGAGAATGCCTCCAACTTTTATCATTTGCGGGTTTGAGTAACCGGCTAGTGCATGTACCGTAACTTCGGTCGTTTTTTGCTCTTCTTTTACATCTTCTTCTTTATGTTCAAGGCTCTCTTCTGGATATTCAATGACCTCTTCTTCTACTGGTTCAATCATAAGAAGTCTCCCTTTACTACAGCGATGCTCATGGCTCCATGGCTCGTCGCAATGCCAACATAAGCCCTTCGCATATCGCTCCTGAAGCTCTTCTCTTGTTAACCTCTTTGGTGTAGGGACTTGGTCGACAGTAGGGGGGGCTGAGGGCTTCAATATTATTAGTTGAGGAGTGACCCTAGTCCTCCGAGCTTCATGGTTCAATTGCTCCTCTTGATGTCGTGCGAAAGAGATGGCTGCCATAAACGTATACGGTTGTCGTGCTTTAACTTCTCCTCGGATCTCCGGCTTCATGCCCTCAATGAAGGTCCTCAATAGCTGTTTTTGAGACCAATCATGAGTTTGATTAGATAACCTTTCAAACCTAGTTTGGTACTCCTGAATGATGGAAGTTTGTCGGATCTTTACTAGTTGTCCGTCAATATTCTCGTAATCGGTTGGTCTGAAGCGGATCAGCAGTCCTTCTTTAAATTGTTGCCATGAAAGGACTCCATAAGTATGTTCAAACCAGTCAAACCACTGTATAGCATCCCCTTCAAGATGTATAGCTATAATTTTCACCATAGATGCATCCGCGGTTTTGTGGTACTGAAAATATTGCTCCGCGTGCGAGATCCAACCAATCGGGTCTCCTTCTTCCTATCTAGGGAAGTCCACTCTCATGCATGGATAGTTGAGATCGGTCATAGAGCTTCCCCTCTCTTATAAGTTATATCTTCGGGCTTGGTGCGATTGGGCAAAGCTCTCTCCTTGATATGATTTCTTCGGGCTTAGTGGTCGGCCCAATCTGAGTTCAGTAAAGAGCGTCTGAATCTTATCCTCCATTTGCGCCTCGAAGGCTTCAAATTTAGCATTGAATACCCTCTCAGATGCCATAGTATATGTCGCCAAATCTGTGATGTTAAGATCTCTCTTTTGTTGTCGGGTTAAAGGCATGTATTGGTTGAGAGAGGTGATGGTCGAAAGGGTTGGTGGATTGGTGGATGTAGGCTACGGTTTAGGCTTGTTTTGTGGCTATTTTGGGTGCAGTTTGAGGGTGTGGTTTGGTGGAGTTTTAGGGCTGTGGATGAAAGTTTTGGATCTATGGTAGATGGTAATAAAGGTTTGATAGAAATCAGTGGAAGTTGCAGCAAGTATGTGCTGTCTTGTAAGAGTAGAGTTGTCGTCAAAGAAACAATGGTTTCTCGATGTAATTTCCACCAAAAACTTGAGAGAATTGAGGAGGGAATTGATAACAAAATCACATTTTATATGACATCAATGATGTCTAATTTAATCAAGAAAATTTTGGCAGTATGACAGCAAGGAAATTGGTGCAATTTGCAATTGCAAAATTCTCGTCGAAAAATTTTAGCGGTTTACGACAAAAATTTGCAGCAACACAAAATCATTTTTAGGGATGAATTCCTTAATAGATCAATCTTAGATGGAAGACAAGATGATCTATGAAGTTTATAAGAAATTTCATTCAAAAAAGATTGCAAATAGATGGGTTAAGGCAACAATATGCGGCTGAAACTTTCTGCAGCACAGATTTTTAAGTATAGCAGATTAGACATAAAAGATCGGTGGTTTATATTGAGAATTTTTTTATGAAACCAAAGGGAAATCAACTGTTAGGAAGTGTCAAAGCTATCATAAAAATTTCGTAGAGATTTGGATAGAAATAATATAGTATCAAGATCAAACAAACAGTGCTATGCGGCTGAAATTTTACAGTGAAGATTTTCAAGTATAGCAGATTAGACGTAAAATATCAATGGTTTATATTGAGAATTTTTTGATAAAACCATAGGAAATCTGCTATTAGGAAACGTCAAAGATATCATAAAAATTTCATGGAGATTTGGATAGAAAAAACATAATAGCAAGATCAAACAGATGGTGCTATACGGTTGGAATTCTGCAATGTATCTTTTGTTGTAGAGATGAAAACTTTATGACGAAAAGTTTATGCAGCAATATAGGAATAATTTTTTTGGGATTTTCAAATAAGGATAACTAAATTGCAGCAGCAGCAAGGTTGAAAACCAGAACCTGTTGCAATTCACGGGGAGATCAAAGGATGATCCGTGGTGGTGGAGATGACGGCGAAATTTGGCGACGAACTTTTAAGCAATTGTGGGAATTGCTTTGGACGGTTGTGGAGGGTTGATGGATGGCTGTGGAAGGGCAGCGAGACGCCAAGAACGCTGCTATGATACCAGGTGTTAGAACCCTTGCAGATTCTAAACTTGGGGTTGATCTCTTTAGGGGATCGGCCTCCTTGGAACTCTATAGGGGTTCCTCCCTCCAAGTTGCTGCTCAAAGGCTGCAGAAAAGATTCATCTATTGCTTATGAAAAGAGGAGGAATACATGACTATTTATAGGGCTTCTAAACCCTAACTCCTAATAGGACTTCTACTCAAGACTCCTACTTCTGACCAACTCCTAATAGGACTCCTACTCAAGACTCCTATTCCTTTATAACTCCTAATTTTTCTCTAAGAAACAACCTCCTAACCCTAGCCGGCCTCTTCATCTCTTTAATAGGGGTCGGCTTAGGTAGGTTTTACATGAATGTCCCTTTTAATTAGGACACTCCAAGCTAGAGTCCTAACAATGTCATGCTATGTACCAAGCTTGATATAGCGCATGCTCTGAGTGTCACGAGCAGGTATCAGGCGAATCCAGGCTTGGAGCACTAGAAAGCAGTAAAGTATATTCTTAAGTACTTAAGAAGGACTAATGATCTTTTACTGGTATAAGCTACATAGACTCAAGTTTCCAGTCTGACGTTGATGATAGCAAGTCAAATTCGAGGTATGTGTATACCCTGAATGGAGGAGTAGTATGTTGGAATAGTTCATAGCAAGATACTACTATTGACTTGACCATAGAGTCATAGTATATTGCTATAGTAGAGGCAACAAAGGAGGGAGTTTAGATGAAGAAGTTCATCATAGATTTTGGGAGTCGTGCCGGGCAGCGAGGAGCTGATTCCCTTACATTACGACAATAATGGAGTAATTACTCAAACAATGGAACCTAGGTCTCATCAAAAGTATTCTGAGGAGGTTCCTGCTTGTTAAAGAGATCGTGACCTGAGGAGATGTAGCAGTGGAAAGAGTTCTATTCAAAGATAACATCGTAGATCCACTAACAAAGTTGTTGCCTCGGATTGTCTTTGAGCTTCATAAGGGTCTGATGGGGATCAGACACATAGATGATTGGCTTTAGGTCAAGTGGGAGATTGCTAGTCATAGGTGCCCTACAAGTCAATCACGTGAGTGATGTCACATGTGTCTTGACATGCATTCTTTTTTCTTATTATATTTTGATATTTTAACACTTTATATTACTTGTTACATATATATATATATATATATATATATATATATATATATATATATATATATATATATATATATATTGTGTGTGTTTTGTGATGTCTATAGATTTATGTAATAGGAATCGGATCATGATGAGATCACGATAATGAGACAGATTCACCTTTAAACACAAACCCTAAATAATCCTAGTCATAGGTTACTCGAAAGGGACATCGAGATAACTGGAAAGACTAGTATGTTGTATACTTGTCCATATGATGGAGGCAACTATGAGCTCATGTGGGGATACTAAGGATACAGTACAGGTGCTCATATAAGAATGAGCTCATTGATTGATCCGCTCATGGAATACTGGATGATTGATGATACCTTATTGTTAGACAATGGTTCTATAGTCCCAGTAGTATATATGATCCTTAGACTTGAGATTTCAAGGATGTCCTGTATGAGTACTCCACTCTTTGATACTAAAATTATAGGTTTAGAAGTTCCAAATCTAGTACAACCGGTTATTAGGAGTGGCAACCAACTTTACGATGACTATTGAGTGTCGATAGAGGATCATCTACTCTTGGTATCATAAGAGAAATATTTCGTGTATTCTTGCTTAGACAAATCTTTGGCCAAGGTCATTCAGATTGAGAGAGAAAAAGTTCTTTGGGAGAATCCGATCAGAGAGACTCAAGGAGAAATCGTATAAGCCTAACAACACCATGCTCGATATATGGTCTCTAGTGTATTAGATAGTTAAGGGACTATAGATACACGGTAACTGAGGACAGATAGGTCCAAAAGATTAGATTCTCATATATCGTATGGGGACCATGGCGTGGTGGCCTAGTACGTCCGTAGTCGATGAATCTAGTAAATTATTATGGAGATAGTAATTCACTGAGCCAGAAGGAGTTCTGATAGGTATGACTCACGGCCAGCTCGATATTGGGCTTAGAGGGTCACACACATATGGTAGGTGTTGCGACGATTAGAGGTTCGAATATGAGATATATGTTGGAGCCCTTATCTTATTGGATATCCAATAAGCTCCTAAATTATTGAATCTCATGGATGAGATCTAACAAGAGCTAATAAGAGATTGTTAGGTAGAAACTCACTAATCTAAGAGGCTTGGGTAATTGGATGGAGATCTAGTACTCAATAGGGTAGGATCCATTAGGGTTAATTGGGGACCTCTATAAATAGAAGGGAATTAAAGGCCCATAGGCTGGGGCTTCTTAGTTGCAACCTCATATTCTCCTCTCCCCTTCTCCTCCTCAAATAGCAAGTCTCGAGATTTAAGGAGCGTCGTCATAGCCCTGTTATGTGGATCATCGCTAGAGAGGAGGACGCTTGATCTCCTTCGTCCACTTCTACATATCTGCAAGAATTCAAGGATATACAATCTCCCTAGGTAACACAGCTATCTTTCTCACATGTGGTTTTTGCGTCATGAATTTTACGCACTAATCTATATACGACGATGAACACATATTGGGAAATTTGGGATTTTTGTTTTATGCTCTTCCATTGCGCATATGATGTCACCCCTAGATTTCCCTACACCTCCCTATCAGGCAATGGTACCACTAGAGCCCAGTATCTGAAGCTCTGTTAGGCCATGGTACCACCCAGCATAGGCGATGATACTGTCAGGACTTGAGAAACCCAGGATGAAACCTTTTGGGGCTTTATTTTCGAAGCCATTTGTAGTCTATAAATACCATAGATATTTCTGCTTGGTAAAGCACGAAATTGAGTTGAAAAAGGGGGAAAGAATCCTTATGAAAAAGTTGTAAATCTCTTAGTATAGAGTTACCTCTTCCTAGTATTTAGAAGTATTAGAAAAAGAGTCGACACTAAGGGGGGGAGGTGAATTAGTGCAGTGATAAAAATTACGTCGATTCAAAACTTCGTTGCGATTAAATCCGTTTCCGATGAAAAATTGTTTCGTAAAGGTATTAACTTTGAAAGCATGCAGAAGAGCATAGTGGATGTAAAGCAAGTAAAGTAGTTTGTAGTAAAGTAAATTGCACAATTCAAATCAGATTTTTATAGCGGTTCGGTCGTTGTGACCTACATCCACTTCGTCGATTCCTCTTCCGTCGAGGCCATTGGCATCCACTATTGATTTTTTTTCAATGGGCAAAGACCAACTACCCTTTTACACATCTATTCTCCTTTTCACATGTTTAGGAGGTAACTTTTTACAACCCTCTTTTACAACGTATCCCTCTCACACCTCCCTTAGAACTCTCTCTAAGCTTTAGGAGGAGGAAACTCAACTTTATAAGGTTTATAACTTTAGAATCATAGGATTTTGTTCAATATTTCTTAATTTTCCATGTAGGAATAGCTGTGATATTTATAGGCCTAAAATTTATTCAAATTTGGAGCTCAAAATTCAAATCCCAAAATTTCAAAGTACGGGCGGTACTACCGCCTGCATTGGGCGGTACCACCACCTGCAGCCAGACACTGTGTGGTACCATCATCTAGACTGGTGGCACCACCACCTAGACAGTCTCGAAGACTGAGTCTGGGTGGTACCACCGCCCAGACTAGCGGTACCATCGTCTGACACAGACTCGGAGATTGTGCCATGATGGTTTCACTTGTTTGATTACTGTTTGGGCCTTCCTCTTGGCTCAACACAGCCCAAACTTGGCCCAATTGTCTCCTAATTGGGTTGCCCAATCCTAATCCCTATTATGTGCTAACTATAAATTTTAAGATATTTACTAAGCTAAACAAAGTCCGTAAGTCTAGGTTTCTTCCGGTGAGCTTCCGGTGATCTTCCGGCGAACTTCCGACGATCTCTCGGCAATGTTCCAGTGGACTCTTGGTAAGCTCCTGGACTTCATGATGATCTTCTTGGTGAGTTTCGACGAGCTTCTTTGGCAAGCGCTGGGACTTCTCGGTCAATTCTGATAGAACTTCCGACGAACGTCTAGACTTCCGACGAACTTTTGAACTCCCAATGAAATCACGTTCTTGACTCTGGGACTTTATTTTTCTTTATACCTTGCTATTATAGTTAATCCTGTACATGTAAAAACATACTTCGATCTAGACAATTATTACTAAGCATGAATCATGTTGTCTGGCATGTCATTGGTCCATCGACGCTTTGTCCGATTCTTCGACGCATTGTCCTCTCTTACAGCCTATTGCCCAATCGACCAATTGACCTCTGCAACTTCGATATCCTTGGCATAATTTTTGCTCTTCTTAGCCCGATGTCTAAATCCATAGCCTGAAGCATTTTGTCGATACATCATCTGATCCTCCGGCTAGACATCCAATCTTTTGACATGTTCCACCGGCCCAACATGATTCTTCCTGCTTTAATTGTCTTATCCTGATCGAAGCATCCTGCGTTACTCAAAACGTAGATCAATTCATAAACACTTATCAATTGGTTTCATCATCAAAATCCGAGATTCAACAAGAAGTTCTTTTAAAGGAAGAAGTGATGTCTAAGTGTAAAAGAGAGAAGAGTAAATGTTCTCTCTTAAACCTGCAAAATGGAAAAAAAGTTGTAATAGGGTAGTTCGTCTTTGCCTATTGAAGGAAGACCAGTAGCGGAAGCCGATGGTCTCTTGTGAAGAGGAATAAGGAGTAGATGTAGGTCACGACGACCGAACTACTATAAATTTGGTTTACATTTCTGTTTTGCTTTTCATTCTCACATTACAAATTAATTTCTTACTTTCACTACACTTACAAATATGTTTTTAAGTTAACATATTTCTAATCAATTTTCATTGAACGAGAATTTTCAAACTGACGTGATTTTATCGTAAGCATTAATTCACCCCCCCCTCCCTTCTTAGTGCCGACTTGGTCCTAACAGTTGTGAGAGGCTTGTTTGAGGGGATCGACGATATACTCTAGTGATGTATATTTGTTGGAGTAGCTTGCATGGTATGAGACTCATGGTTGTGGAACAAAAAGGTAGACTCCATAAAAATAACATGACATGATATAAAGACTTTTTGAGTTTTAGGTTTGTAGCAACGAAAAGTATTATATTCAAGAGAGTATCCTATAAAAATGCAAGGCTTAAATCTTGGTGTTATCTTGTGTGAGGCATAGGGACGTAGCCATGGATAACAAAAACAACCAAATACTTTAAGTTTTTAAAGATTTATGGATTTAAAAAATAATTTTTTAAATGGTGGCTGGTATTGGAGGATTGGAATGAGCACAATATTAATAAGGTAGACGACAATTTGAAAGGCTATAGACCAAAAGGTTGTTGGCATGGAGGCTTGATGTAGAAGTGTGAGACCAGTTTCAACTATATATCGATGTTTACATTCAGTAGAGCCAACTAGTTGAGGAGTATGTGGGGGTGACTTAAGGTATTGGATACCATTAGCTGAGAGGTAGGATGTGAGGACTTGATATTCACCTCCGCCATTAGAGTAAACTGGTTTAATTGTAGACTGAAAGAAGTTCTCGACCAACTTTATAAAGTTGGTGAAGATTATTGAAACTTCATATTTACGATGGAGAGGGTATATCTATGTGTACTTGGTGAAATAGTCTACGAAAATGATATAAAATCTAAACTTGTCAAAAGAAGTGATTAGGGTAGAGTTCCAAACATCAGTATAAATAATTTCAAATGATTTAGAACATGATACGGAGGATATTCCAAAAGGGAGTCTATGACTTTTATTATTGAGACAAGCATCACAATTAGTTATAATGTTATCATTTTTAAGAGTAGGAAGAGAATAATGAGAAAATAATTTGTATTGGATAAGGGATGAGAGTTGCTGCATTGATGGAGATAAGACCTGTATGTAGAAAAGTACTATGGTTCCCTACGGGAACAATAACTGGAGTGTCAGAGGTAGATGATGAGGATATATGGAAGATATATACTAATACGAGGGAGCAAAGTGGGAGTCCAAAAGTATTAGTGCTGATCAACGTCGCCTGAGATGGGTTGCTGGCAAAAAAGTTCTTCGTTGAAGGAGGCGTTTAGCCCTGTGCAGGCTAGTTTGGTTATGTAATATTAAGCAAAGCTGCAAATCTTTGTGTAGCAGTTATTGCGGTTGGGGATCTAGGCGGTGAAGAACGTGAAGAGTATTATTACGTGGAACTCTGGTAGCACACGTGCTTCGTCGGTGAAGAATCACTACTGTACTTTGCTTAGCAGCGATGCAGTGATGAGCAATAAGGGAATGAAGAGTTCACGGCACTCGAGATGGCTCGATATGTTGTTTGAGAGGCTAAATAGCGAGGAGGGAGAACACGTCATTTGTGATGGCCTGGGCTTCCTTAGTGGTGGGCAGGCTATCGATCTTGAGGAAGCAGTTGACGAGGAGGTTGGGGTGGCACTGGAAGTAGTTGTTGCTCGTCTTCTCACGCTGATGATGGAGTATTTGATGTCCAGGGCGAAGAGTTCTCGGATGAGCTGCTCCACCTTTTTTATGATGCTATTGTTGAAACCGCCACAGAGGCGGTGATCGCTAGAGGTCGGTTGGGCGAGTAGATTTGTTCAGCTGAATGTGCAGCCTGGAGGAGCAGATCTGTTGTGAGCGGTGCTTGTAACAATGATGGGGATCGGATGTGTTACCACTGTGCTAGGTAGGGAAATGATGCTGCTCAACTCAAGTACAGTTCCAGGGAACGATCGTAGAAGAGGGAGGTTCAGTTGCTTGGTGCACAGCAGGCGACGACGATTGCAATTGGTGCAGATCGTAGCGTTCGACATAGATGCGGCAGCAGAAAGATATGGCAGTTGGTCTGGAGGAGGGGAAGGAGGGGTGGCAGTCAGCCGTTTGCTATAGATTATGTGAGGGAGAAGGGGGAGCAATGCTGGCCGTTGGAGGGTGATGTAGCACCTTTACCTGGTGATCTATTAATTGAGCACCGTGGGAGGGTGCTGCAACACCTTTACATGGCGATCTATCAATTGAAGGTTTTGGAGAACACGCTGTTGGTACTGGGCCTAGCAATGATGCGGTCTGGAGATTGCTCTGGAGAGAGCTATAGTAGTGCGAAGCTGTTTGTAATACTGGAGAGAGCTACAGCACTGTTAGAGAGAAGGTGCAATGGATTGTGCTGTTTGTAGTGCGGTAGAGAGGTTGCAGCATTACGACACTATTTGTAGTGCGGTAGAGAGGCTGTAGCACTGTGACGTTATTTGCAGTGCAACAGAGAAGCTACAGCACTATTAGAGAGTAGATGCAATGGATTGTAACCGTAGGAGGAGAAGGTGTAGATATGCCAGAGAGCGACTTTTCGCTAATGAAGAAGAAGGGCAGTCTCTTGTGCGGAACATACGACGACAAGAAGAGAGCGTCATCCGCAGCACTCACACTTAAGACTCTCACAGGGAGTGCAATGCTGGCTGTTGGAGCTGTAGAGGAGGCCAGTTAAAAGCCTTTGGAGTTCCGACTAGAGTGATGGCGTCGTTGTTCAGGTGTTACGCGAGCGATGGCTGATTGCGAGTGGTGGTAGAGTGTAGTTCTGGCAACAAAGAACACAACGAGGAGATAAGTATTACTCAAAGGTAAATGCTCTGATACCATAGAATGAAGTATAAAAGTAAAAATATATATTAATTAATTTGATATAAATATCTATTTATACATAATGAAAAAGATGATTTTCCTCAATTGAGCGTAAGATTTTCACATATAATTGAAAAAAATATCAAGTTGGAAAAATCTCATCAAATCTCATCTACTATCACCTTCCTCGTCATGTAGTGATTAGCCCAGGCGGTCTGGCTTGGTCACGTCTTCACTCTCGCTTCATCTCAAGTTCTTAGGGCTCTTGTTTCTGTTCCCGTTCTCGGTCTCGTAGTCGGACCGTGCGCCGTCCACCGACACCACCACGCGCGCACGCGTTCCACTCGTGCCGTCGGCAAACAGGCCGTGGGTCCTTCCTCTGCACTGCACTGCACAGCATAGCACAGCACAGCACGTGCACCTGCCCCCTGCGTCCTTTCTCGAGCATCCGGCCTGTTGGCCTCCCTCTTCCCGCCTGTTGCACCTTTCCCCTTACCTCCGTAAATATCTCATAATGTCGGTCTGCACCAAGTACAAATGATGGGGAGAGAGACAAAATTGCGCGAAAGAAACCCATGTTCGTGTTTTCTATGGAGCGTTACACTTGGTTATCACGTGAGAGTCTATCGTTCTACCACGGTCTCGGGTGGGCCAAACAAAAACACCTGATTGATTACCGTGGACAATTATGTAAGCCAGCTGTCTTTTGGCGGACTCTGCTACATGACGTGGTATGTAAACGCCAGCGAGGATCGAGTCAGCAAATCTTAACAAATCAGACTCGACTTGGTTCTGTGTCCAAAGTAATATGTGATAATGGTCGTTCGTGTGTTATTCGCCCGCTCACGCGTTCGAAACTTACAGCCATTCATTCATCTGTCGAGCCCGCGCCGGCGTCTGTCACGTGCTTGTGTTCCTCGGGAGGAGAAGCGGCTGTGTCATCAAGGATCAACCAACCAACCGCGTAGAGGATACACTAATACACATGGCATCCGTGCCGTGTCCCAGCGTTTCCGACGGGCGGGCCCGAAACGCGGCAGCACTCTGTTCTTAATCATCTTAAACATCTAAACCATATTTCATCATTAAACGACTTCATTCGATCTGTTCCATCTAGAAAACTTACGTTCCCGATGCCTGTTGAACGGCATCGTATTTCATTTCACTCTTTCCTACTACGTATTTGCTAGTTTGCAAAGTCCAAACAACAAAACGGTACAAACAACAATCCGGTCAAGAACCCTCCGATACTAAATAAGCATTAGATAACATATTACAGAAAAATAAAAAAGAAAATAGCACTTGGAGGAAAGAAGATGTCATAGAGACCGTCCGTCCGTGGAAGGTGGGCTTTAAGCCGTGATTTGGCTTTCCACCGCGAGGCGTGCATCGTTGCCCGTTTCACTTCATTTGAACTCGCAGAAAACAGGGAGGCCCCTCTCCCTGCATCTCCACCTTCAATAAGAAACACAAGCAGCAGCGCCTCTCTCTCGGCAGTCACACCCAAGTGTTGCTTCGAAAATAGTAGGAAGATGAGATGAGGAAACATGGCGAGGCCGATCCCCTCTCATTTCTCCTCTTGTCTTGGCTTCTCATCCTCCCTCTCGTCTCCTCCTGCTCGGGGAGCCATGGTCACATGCCGCGCCTGCGGCGGCTTGTCCAAGAGGATCAAGATGCGGACGACTCGTCCTTCCCCAACTCCCGCCTCCGTGACGCCTACATTGCCCTCCAGGCATGGAAGCTCGCCATCGTCTCCGATCCTATGAACCTCACCGGCAACTGGGTCGGCCCCGCCGTCTGCAACTACACCGGCGTCTTCTGCTCCCCTCTCCCCTCCGACCCCACCCTCACTGTCGTCGCTGGCGTCGACCTCAACCACGGCGACCTCGCCGGCTACCTCCCCGACCAGCTCGGCCTCCTCGCCGACCTAGCCCTCCTCCACATCAACTCCAACCGCTTCTGCGGCACCCTCCCCCGTTCCCTCCGCCGCCTCGCTCTCCTCCACGAGCTCGACGTCAGCAACAACCGCCTCGCTGGCCCCTTCCCCGATGTCGTCCTCCGCCTCCCCTCCCTCCGCTACATCGATCTCCGAATCAACGAGTTCGAGGGCGCGGTGCCCCCGGAGCTGTTCGACAGGGACCTCGACGCCATCTTCCTTAACCACAACCGCTTCGCCTTCGACATCCCCGACAACCTCGGCAACTCCCCCGTCTCCGTCGTCGTCCTCGCCAACAACCGCTTCCACGGTTGCCTGCCCGCCGGCCTCGGCAACATGTCGAGGACGCTCAACGAGATCATCCTCATGAACAACGGCCTCAGCTCCTGCTTCCCTCCGGAGATCGGCCTCCTCAGGAGCCTCACCGTTCTCGACGTCAGCTTCAACAGGCTTGTTGGGCCACTACCGAACGTCGGCGGGATGGTCAGCCTGGAGCAGCTCGATGTAGCACACAATCTGCTTTCCGGAGGTATCCCGGCCTCGATCTGCGGTTTGCCGCGCCTCAAGAACTTTACCTATTCCTACAACTTCTTTACCGGGGAGCCGCCCCAGTGCTTCGCGGTCGAATCGTTCGACGACCGCCGCAATTGCCTTGCCGACAGGCCGAAGCAGCGCTCAGAGCGCCAATGTAAGTCGTTCCTGTCTCATCATCCCGTCGACTGCTCTGCTTTTACTTGCAAGCCCTTCGTGCCGGCCTCCCCTCCTCCGCCGCAACCGTCACCTCCTCCACCTTTTCCGCCACCGCCGTCGCCTCCTCGACTCCCTCCGCCACCGCCGTCGCCACCTCCACCTTCTCCGCCGCCGTCGCCTCCTCCACCGTCCCCTTCTCCTCCTCCACCGTCGCCTCCCCCTCCATTCCCTCCACCTCCGTCGCCGCCTCCACCTTCTCCACCACCGCCGTCGTACTGTATCCGATCTCCATCACCGCCGCCGCCAGTCTACTGCTCACGATCTCCGTCGCCTCCCGTCTACTGCAATCGGTCTCCACCGCCACCTAACCCCATCTTCCCTACACCGGCATATTCTCCATCTTCGCTGCCACCAAGCCCACCCCATTCTCCTCCATGGCACTCATCTCCACCACCTTCGATCTATTCAGCCCCTCCGCCACCGAACTCACCGCCGCCTCCGTCTTACCCATCACCGCCTAACTCACTGCCGCCTCCGTCGTACTCACCACCACCCAACTCCCGGCCGCCGCCGCCGCCTCCATCAAACTCACCTCCACTCCCACCTCCATGTGTCGAGCCGCCACCACCTCCTTGTATCGAACCGCCTTCACCGCCATGCATCGAGGCGCCGTCACCTGCACCCTCACCCGTATACGACGAACCATTGCCGGCTATCATTGGAATTTCATATACATCACCTCCACCTCCCGTCTTTTAATTCTTCTGCATATCTTTTTGCCACCCACCTACCCTCCGTCGGCAAAGGTGGGAATTTTCTTTTCTTTCTTCCTTTCTTTTGATGAGGATTCTTGCGGTGAAGTCCTCCATCAGATTCTCTCCATTGCCCTCCTTGGTTCTCTCCTTTTCCTCTCTCATTCCTCCAGCAAAGCAAACAACCAAATTGCTCGACTTGTGTTGTTGCTACAAGTAGATGTTCTTCAAGGTTATGAAGGCGTGGATGGAAGAAGGAAACAGCTTACAACGACTCCATTTGTCATTCCATGGCATATGGATGAAGGATATTATTCTGAATCGTGAATAAATGTGTGAAGGATCAGAGTCAGAGGTTTCAAGTAAACAATCTCATCTGTTCGTGTTCTTCTTCTATCCGTTCTTGTTTCAACATTCGATTAATCAACATTCCTGTACACTGTTGCCTGCTGTGATGGGATTACGTTTTCTCGATACAACGACGCGGATTTCAATCATAAACCCAAACCAAATCTAATTAAAGGATGCTTTTGTATGAGTTAATTGTGCGTCTAAAGACCCTCCGCAGCGGTTTCATTCTGCTTATTTTTGAACCACACAACGATACTCTTTTGCGAGGGCCGAATTGTGGAGGGAACTCCATCCCTACCCGTTACAGACACCGATGGAGGAAGTATGTCACCACACACACAAGGAGGCGGAATTCGATGGTCACTTATGTGGGCTCAGCCCAATTCACAGTGGCCTATCTATAATTCCACGTGTGAGCAAAGCAGGCGGAGGAGGGGATTTGGATAGACAGTAGGAAGCTCCTCGTCTCTGAACATCCCTCGTCCGCCGCGTTGTGGGAACATGAGGGTTCTCAGCGCCATCTCCCACCACCCTTCGCCGCTGCCCGCCTCCGCCTCCGCCTCCGCCTCTGCAGCAACAGCAACAGTAGGAGGAGGAGGAGCCTCCCCTTGCTCCCGCAGCACCCCCTCTCCTCTCCTCTCCTTCCCGCCTTCTTGTTGCTCTGCTGCTGCCTCCTCTTGTCCTCGATTCTTCCTCCCCTTCGTATCTGGTCTGCCCTCCTCCTTTTGGATTCGTAGGGTTATCTTTCCAATTCCATTTCCCCCTTTTCCCATATCGACATTCTTTTACGTTGTGTTTAGATTTTCCATCTTCGAACCATGGACGATCAAACGGCGCTGCGATCAAAGGGCGGGGGCTGATGGCCCTGCGCTCCGCTTTCCCCACATCTCCAGCTCTCATCTCCTCTGTCAGTGACCTCTTCGAGTTCATCTGCGCGGGTCCGCTGATGAAGCGGTTGGGTCTTACCGCTGAATCGGTGGCGGAATCCATCGACAAGTGGCTGGAGACCGGGGTGCACCTGTGCCAACTGTTCCGCCTCAATGAACTGAGCTTGTCGCCCCCCGAGAAGATCAGAATCTACCACTTTTACGTACCCGTGTTCCTCTGGTGCGAAGATCAACTTATGCGCCACCGCTCCATGTTCAGTGAAGGAGATGATATCCCTCCACTTGTGGTATAATGTGATTACTCTTTGATTGCATTCCAATTACAACTTCGGTCTATTCTTGTGTTTGTATATATATCTTTGTCAATCAACATTGAGGCATTACTCCAATATTTAAGATCGGCCATCTTGAATAGATATGACCTTCTGCATCCTGGAGAAGTTTATTTTCCAACATAAGGTGAAACAAAAGTGAAAAATATGAAAATTGAAAATAACGGATAGAAAAGTCATCAATCGTATAGTGAAAGAGTGACTTTTTCTTTGCAGATTGGTATCAGCGCTCCCCAAGGTAGTGGAAAAACTACTCTTGTATTTGCTCTTGATTACCTTTTCCGGCGATCTGGGAGGTAACCTCACTAGACCTTTGTGAAAGAAGAAAATAAGAAAATAATGTTCAGACAATTTTATTTTGCTAGATGCTTATGCACAATGTAGTATTGGTGTTTGTTGAAATCAGCTCAATTATAATAGAGTTAATGCAAGTTGTTTCCCAGGAATTCCGCAACTTTATCAATTGATGATTTCTATTTGACAGCTGAGGGACAGGTACATATACACACATTTAGATACAAATTTTCCTTTTCTTTTTTCCCTTAAAATTCCTTTTTTTTTTTCTGATTACGGGCTTTGTACCTAGGCGGAATTAAGGAGTCAAAATCCTGGAAACGCTCTATTAGAGGTGCTGAAAGAAGTTAATATTTTATCTTGCAGTATATGTGCAATCTATGATGCATTGTGGTGTCATAAGTCTTCCATCTTCAAGGCTATTGATCCTGGAAGTTTGATTAGATTATTTGGCATAACATAGTTGTATCACATATTTTCAGTTTCGTGGGAATGCGGGAAGCCACGACCTGCAATTCTCCATTGATACTCTTACTTCTTTAAGCAAATTAACAAAGAAAGGTATTATTTTACTCATTTGTCATCGGAGTCATTTATGGCTTCAGATACGAGTATCTACTCTTTTATTATCTGTTGTTATGGGTTTGAGCGACATATTCTTTACATAAATGCTAAGGACAGGTGTTTAACTGCACAACTGTTAAAATTGTTGATTAGTATTATCTTGAAACTATTCAGGTATGAAGATGAAGCTTCCACGGTATGACAAGGTATGCTGATCGTATCATCTCAGTTTACTTTTTTGTGGGTGTTTTGCCCATTTTTAAAGGTTAATTACGATAGACGTTCTTTGTTATGCAGTCTGCTTATGGAGGCAGGGGTGATCGAGCTGACCCTTCGACATGGCCAGAGGTTGAAGGGCCTGTAGAGGTATATCTACTTTAAATTGTAAAATTTTAATAATCCATCAATTTTGACAAAGATTCCGGAGAAAGAATTTCCCTATTTTTTTGGATCTTGAAGGGATATGAGTTTCCTAGATTGGTTAACCTTTTTCTTTTGTTCATGTAGGTTGTTTTGTTTGAAGGTTGGATGCTTGGGTTCAAACCTCTTCCAAATGAAGCTGTGAAAGCAGTTGACCCACAGGCAAGTTCTTGATGGGATAAAGGGAGTCCGTTAATTGTTTCTGCTTTTGTTATTTATTCATGAGAACCTATCTAATTTTTAGCTAGAACTGGTCAACGAAAACCTCAAAGCTTATTATAATGCTTGGGACAAGTTCATTGAAGCATGGATCATCATCAAAATTCGGGATCCCAATTGTGTTTACCAGTGGCGTCTGCAGGTGAACCGCATATGCTGATGAAATAAGTTGCTTAGACTGCTATCTAGTAGTACCTTTATTATTGTGCCGTGCGTCATGGATCCTTTACTCAAATAATATCTTATGGCTTTCAGGCAGAGGTGGCCATGAGGGAAGACGGGAAACCTGGCATGTCTGATGAAGAGGTGAGTCCTATTTTTTTTATCGTTCTCTTAATTTTTTCTTTCTTTCTCTTGTTTTAGGCATGAACAAACTAAGGTAATTTAACATCACATCCATGTTGAGTTGTTAATGGTTCTGATAAGTATTCGATTAGTAACAGGCATTGGATGTCTATGATTTGCCAGATATACAGTAATAGAGTTTATGGTATAATGCCATTAGCCATACTGAAACATTACTTGTTTGGCCATTACTTGTTGCTCTTTTGTATGTATGATTTGATAATACGTTGAGCTGCCAGCACTTGTTAGCTTGTCGGACGATTTATATATTTTAGTTTAGGTCATTTTGTGTTTTTTTTTGTCCTTTTATGTAATGACATCATGTTTGACAAAGTCATTTTCATTTTACAATTCTGTTGATGAATGAACTTCCCCGTTTGAAGATTAATCACCCGGTAGCTTTCTCGTAATAAGCAATTTGATATTTGGAGTTTGGACTTGTTCTTCTGCCTCAACATGCAATACCTGAATTTTGAACTATGCTTGCAGGTTTTGGATTTTGTATCACGTTACCTGCCAGCATATAAGGCCTATCTTCCAACACTCTACAGTGAGGGACCAAAAGGCTTGGACCCAGATCGTCTTGTTGTTATCGATATCGACGAGGAAAGGAATCCCTTATCGGAGGATTGACATTCAATTCTGGAATCAGAGTCTTGTTTTTTGGTACTTTTTAAGGTGATCATTTGTCACACCTCAGTATTTGCTGCTCATATCTCAGGAAGATCAAAGGACAAGCAATTCTTTCCTAATGGTTAGCCACACATCTGAAAGCAGTGTGGTTCTATAACGGTTGATCTCATATCTGCCTGCAAAAGTGAGAATCCCACGTCTGCCTCGCAGCCTTGTGGATTGCTCATCCTTACACATCACATGCACATGCACATGCGTGGTGTCTCTCTGTAGTACCAATGAGGGTGCCAAGTTTGGAGTGTGCCCCTTCAATTATCGTCGAGATGAAATAAGAAGATAGTCTTACATCGTTAAGAATTTAAAGAGACGAATGATATAAACTGGATTTGGTGTACCGTCTAGAAGTTGTTAATTTAGACTCGTCAAAACTTGTGAACAAAATTTTATCAGAACCAAATGAAGGAAAGAAAATATATTTTTATGGTATTTGGAGTATCAGTGATTTCCTGGGCATACGGTGATCCAAGATTGAAGTCAAGAAAAAAGTTTCATAAGATTTATGCAGATTATTTAGATTCTAAAGATGATGGAGTATATTGCTCTTTAGATATCTGTTTATTTGCTGCTTTGCCAATCGGACCATGGACATAAGACGCTCTTTTTAATTGCGTTATGGAGTAGATCATAGGGTGTCGTAACAAAGAAATAGTGCAACTGGGCTGGGTGACAACTTCGTATGGCGTTAAGATCACCACCTGATCTGCTTGCTCTTTGTATACTGTTAGCTGTAATCTCGGTGGCGGCCGTGTTCACGAGGAAGAGAACGGATACCCCGAATTTACACGTCAAGATGCAAGAATGGGAATGAATCAATGAACGCGGTTGAAATCACTATATTGGCTGGCTTTATCTCAGCTTGAAGCGCCGATGCCATCGGAGTACATCGGAGGAGGGCCAGCAGTGGCCCCCCGGGGGACGATAGGTGTTCCTCGTAGAAACCCAACGTTCTTGTTGGTCCCCGGCACCATGGGTCTCTTTGGGGGTCGAGAGCCAGCAATCCATGTTTGTAAGAGTAATGTCGTTCGGAGCGTGGACACACAGACTTTGTCCTCACCTTGCAAACGAAGCTACGTGTGCATCGGTGACAACGACGTTCCCTCGTTTCATTTCTTCTCCTCCGGTCGTTACTTCATTCATCTTTCTCTCTCTCATTCATTCTTAGCCGCACCTAAAAACCCCACATCGATTCTCTCTCTCTCTCTCTCTCTCTCTATATATATATATATATAAAATAGAGAGAGAGAGAGAGAGAGAGAAAGAAAAAGACGGAGAGGGTTATGGAATATCACGAGTAGTGGCATTCGCTTCCGGTCGAGAATGAGAGTCTGTATGTTTCTAAACGAGTAAAGAGGGGGGTAAAAAATCATAAAGAAAAAGAGGAAAAATAAAAAGCAGAGGAGAGTGAGGAGGGGACCAGAACGCAAAGCTCTTGCCTTCTGCTTTCCGGTGTGTTGATTCCTCTGATTAAAAGATCACTCTCCATCTCCCTCTCCCTCTCCTATACCCCCTCCCCTTTTGAGAACCCTCGCTCAAGCTTTATTTCTCTTTTTCCTTTCTGGGAGTCCGAGCCCTGATTCGGGATTGCAGGACGTCGGCAATGGGGTGTCGGAGGATCGGAGGATTACGGTTGTTGTAGTGGTGGTGGTGATGGATATGGGCCGGGATGAGAGCAAGCAAAAGGAAAATCCCTGCTTCCATGACTTCTTGGGCATGAGCGTGCACTGCGCTGAGAAGACGCCCCCGCCGGATCTCCTCTCCAGTGGCGGACACAGCGGCGCCGCCGACGACGCTTATGCTGCCTCGGTGGTGGTCTCTGCAGCCCGCCATCGTGGCCTTATGTCGCCAACTTGTGATCTCGGTTCAGGTTCGTTCTGGCTTCTTCTTTGTTTCTGTTTCTTTTGGGAAGGTACTGGGATGACCTGCTTCTGCTCCTCGTATCAGATCTTTGTTCTCCGTTGAAGTTTTCTAACAGGAAGATGCCTTTTGTTTTCATCATTCTTTACTTTTCGTGGTACATTTATTAGCCCCAAAGATGGCTTTGTTTTAAGCTCGTCTCTAGAGACTGCATAATTGACTAAAAACCAATTTCTTTCGTTTTTTTTCTTTTGCTTTGCACATTTGATAGCTGTAGTTTCTTCGGATGGTATATCAAGTTCGAGACTAATTTTTTTGTTTGATTGCTTGTTGAATTAAGTTATTCTGTTGCACAACATTTCGGTTGTCTTTCTTTTCAGAAATCTCTCTTAATTCCTCCGCTTACTATATTTTGTATGTAAATGCTTGTTTGTTTTTTCTTCTTTTGATTTGTTTTTAGTTGGTTTTATATGCTTATTTTGCTGCCATTCTGCACAGCTCATCTTTTCGGTGATCGACTTGTAGTATACAAACTCTGTTATCTGTTTTATGGTGGTTTCCCTATGTACAACACCATTCAACGAACTAGCTGACTATTCTACTTTGCTAAGCTTTTAGGCTTTTGCATAGTGTTAGCCTTCATTTACTAGTGACACTGTGATTCTTACAATATGGAGTGAAATTTTGCTACCTGTGGTTGCTCATTTACCACTTTGCTTTTCAGCTGTTCAATGTGCTGTTTGCAATCTGACTTCCATGATTTATTAGTGATAGGCAGTGCAAAGTTTCCTTGTATAGATACTTTAAATGCCATTTTCACAGATAATTATGAAAGGCTATGCTACTTGTTAATTGGTCTGTGGTTGTTTTTGTAAACTAGATGTTTTATCAGTCTTTTTCACAGATTACTCGTTGTTTTGAAGTTTCTGATATTAGCCTCTCTTTTTATTTGTGGTTTTAAAGATTTTCCAACGGTGCCTTTGTCAGTATGGAATACTTTGCCTCTCTGGTATCATTTGATGCCTTTAAAAAAAGTAAGGGAGATCAACTTATTCAGATATAACTTCTCTTTTCATCAGACTGGGATATATTAAGGTGAAACCTATTTTATGCACTCTAAGCATCAAATGATCATCTAAAACTTGTTATTCTTAAATAACTTCATGTATACTATATGGCTTACTTTTTTGATACTTGGCATATTTAATACTTTGAATTGCCTTTATATATTTTCCTTTTCTAGGTTTTTTTTCTCCCACTAAAAGTTTAACGTTCAATTGGCAGTTCTGAGTAATGAGTTCGTGTTCGATGTTAATTGGGTTGCTTGAGAATATCTTTTCTTTTTGATGTTTCTTGTGTTTTTGTAGACTCTTGGGCCAACTAGGGTTGGGGTCCTCGTGCATAATTGATATAACATGATGCCCTAATTCACTTGTTATTGGAAGCCCAGGTATAACTGAATTGGTTTATAAAATTAGATAGATAAACTGTCATTAATTTGGGTCTTGTGATTTTAAACATAAAAATTTGATGAGTCATGTTTTGCATGCGTTTGACTTGGGATGATCATTGGGTATGAATTGGGCCTTGGGTGAGGAGAGAATCGGTTCGGTTTATAATACTAGATGGGTCTACTATTAATAACTTGGGTTTAAACATTTTAGTGCATGTGTATCGACACTTAATTAAGTTACTGAGTCAATTCTCAATTGAGTGAGGTTTATAAGACTACTAGCACTTCAATTATGCATATTTCTTGTTCTGTCAATTTTTAATGTGAATTTCCTCAAATAGTTGTGATGTATGGCTGCATGTTATTCCTAGGAGCATGATCTTTGCAGATGGTACATTTTGCCTCAGATTTGGAAAATAGCATTGCTTTGACACCAGTGGCTTCTGTATACTTGTTTTGTTACTCCTTGCTATGATGTGTTGTACATTGTCAGGTCTTCTTTTTTTTCCTTTCTCCTGGATCTTGGTCTGTTAATTATGAATATTCTAGCACATGTGGTGATAGGGATTTTTGGGGATTTTAATTTCTCTACAAATATTTATATGCTGATTGGTACTGAATTTTCTCACATATAGCAATTTATATCTGGCTGACCAGAAAAAGTTTATTTCTTTTCCCTTTCCTAATCCTTGGTAGAGAGGCAGGGGGTGAAAGGTTCTGAAGTTTTTCACTTTCATGGTAGGAAGAGTGCTGTACCAGGGCCTGATGTTGGCAATACATTGTCTGGAAGAAAGAGGAGCTGTTCTGAATCAATACATTCAGGTTCAATAAATAGAGTGCATCCTGTGTGCTCAGATGTTCTCGAAAGCTCATGCCTGGTTAAGGTACTAACTTTGCTCTTTTACTTTTGTCCTTTGTCGGGTAAATCTTCTGCTTTTATTTTTATCTTGGTGAATAGTTGATAGACCTCTTATAAATGTTCAACTATGAAAATTAGATGTTTGGAAAAGAGGTGGTTAGTGAGCACCTGGGAAAATCTCATGATGACAAAATTATGCTATCAATGCTACGACCACCAAGGCCGACTTCTTTGATCTTACATCCTCTTAGTAGCATATCTGATTCACCTACGTCCAAGGAGGAACAATCATTGTCCAAAAATTCTGGACAGATATCAAATCATGCTCCACGGTTTTCCCAAGCTGGGATGTACTTAGGTTTGGCTTCTTCCTTGTATGCGTACAAAGATGCCAATGCAGTTGCAATGATTATTTCACAATCTGCTACAGATGATGGTTCTCAAACAGCCATTGGAGGATCTGGAGTTATGAGTACTGATAACCCAATTAACATGGCTTTTGGGAGAAACTCAACTGGGTTCTTGAATAAACCCAAGTCTTCTCTGGCTATTGAATCAGAACCTTCTAATATTGTAAGGTATGTCTCTCTAATTTAGTGGATTTTGCCTTATATATTTCTACAGGATTACAAGGCAACCATGATTCATCTGTTAGTAGATTCGACTATGAAGACATCAATGTCAGAAACCTTCTTTGTCTTGTGTTTTTCAGGCGTTCTACGACATCATCTGCTGGTCGTCAAATGACAATATTCTATGCTGGTCAAGCGCATGTTTTTGATAATGTCCAACCAAATAAGGTCCATCTAATTTTCATGTTAATGATCTTGATGAAACTTTAAATCTATTATAGAAGCATGTAGCATAGAAGGTGGCATGTTGCATAATTTGGAGAATGGATACTCATCTCTCTTGGAATGGGGTCGGCAAATTGCTTCGATGCCTTTTGTGGTTTAGACTTCAGAAACTGGCCTGTCTGGTGGATTTAGTACTACTCAACACAAACATTTGACCAGCATATCATCTATACATATTTGGTAAAATTCACATGCTAGCTAACCGTACTTGGCTGTTGATCTATTTATTTCCTGTTCAGCAAAACTTTGACCTTCTTTCTCATTTACTTTATGCATCATTCTCGCTCTAATTTGTCTCCACATCAACTGAGCCAGCAATTTTCCAATTGATTAATATTTTCAATAACAATAATTGCCTTCATACTCGATGTTGAACTACAGGCAGACGTTATAATGGCTCTAGCCAGAATAAATGGTGGGTCATGGTCGACCTCTCACTCTTCCAAATCCAGCGAACGGACAACCATGAATGAAGCTAAAGTGCCTGTTCATGGAGATATGGGTCATGGGATAAGCCAACTTGCAGGGATCCCACTTGCAGGTGTTCTTTCTGGTGTTACATCTGGTAAATATTTGCCCTTGTGTTACTATAGTCTTTTTATTTCTTTGTATCACTTCAATTTTATCGGAGGACCCCAAAGAGACTATGTAACAATAGTCTTATAAGTGGTGGTATGGCCTTTTAGGTGGCGGAACGATCGGCCGAGATGGGAGAACGATGACTCAAGCAACAGAACCTACCATGGGAGACAGGAGAGATGCATGATTTAGTCATGTGCTGCTGTGGATACATTGTCTCGGTGACGTTTAGGCATCTCAATTTTGTCATCAGATGCTTTGGTTTAATCAACCTACCTTGTAGACTACCTATATGCATTTTGTAGGCGCACAACTCTTCACGGGGTGATCGATCACCTTCGACATATATGCATTTTGTGCAGCTTGGCTAATTTTTTCTGTTCCATTAAATGAGCTGAAATTATTTCACGCTGATCATGGCACTGTTAGATTTCTAACTCAACACATAACCACATATACAATAAAATTTTTGGAAGGGAGAAGATATATGAGATGTTACTATCGTAGTACAGGTGCCCGCGGCTCTTCATCTCCTAATTAAAGATATATTAAAAATCTTTAATTAGGAAACTAATTTAAGATAAGATATATATTTTATATGATCACTTGACCTAACTAAAGATTAAGAAATCTAATTAAAATATGATTATAAAATTTAATTCGATTTTGATTAGAATTATTGGTAAATAGATAACAAATTTTTTTTAAATTATTTTTTTTCTTAGACGCTTTATTCTCGTATATGATGACAATCTTTTAATCCATCGATGGAGAAGAAGATGAGTCTTTTTTTTTTTTTTTAATAGACGATGCTTTATGACATTCACGATAATTTGTTAACTATAAAAAGTAAGCATAATTTATTTTTAAATCTATAATAATTGATGATTTCAATCCTAACATTAAAATTTTTTTCACATTATACGTTATACTAACAACTGGTATCCTCCTTCAACGCTCCGCTCCCCTTAGGTTCCCACGTTCCTTTCACCAAGACACCTTTTGCTATTCCTCCTCCATCTCTTCCCAAGCCTCCCAACCCGAGGAAGGAGGCATGAGGAACAACAGTGTCAACAAGCAAAGCTGTAGCAATCGACTGTGCTTTTTTATCTTCGACTAATGCACCTACTTTGCGGACGGGTCTCCTAAGGCAAGCTCATGACACAATTGTGTGGAGGCCGGATGTTGCACTCGAATCCGCTCCCCTATATATCCAAGAGAGCTCGCAGCTCATGTTGAAGTTAGACGGGGAGAACTTGCGGCGGCGAGAAGCCAATGGTGTTCAAGCCAGCCTGTATGAGTGTTAGAAAATAAATAGATAAACAAATTGTAGAAGAAGTTGATTGTTATTAACATATCCTCATTCCTTTTATACAGGTTAGAAGGGAGAATTTTCCTCAACAGGTTAGAGGATTTCCCTCAACAGAGTAGAGAGATTTCCTCAAACAGTTTAGGGAAATCTCATCTACTTATCATGCCCCCGCAAGATGGTGCTCCGATCAAGGAGGCCAATCTTGGACTGATGTAATGCAAAAAGTTTACGAGCTAGAGGCTTCGTAAATGAGTCGGCCAATTGATCAGTCGTATGAACATGAGAAACACGAAGTTGATGGCGGACAACTTGATCGCGTACAAAGTGGAAATCGATAGCAATATGTTTCATGCGGGAGTGGAATACCGGATTAGCGCACAGATAGGTAGCTCCAATGTTATCACAATATATTGTAGGGGTGGAATCGATGTTGAGTTCCTGGAGTAGATTCGTGATCCAATTGAGTTCTGCAGTGGTAGCGGCAATGGCACGGTATTCAGCTTCAGTTGTAGACCGAGCGATTGTCTTTTGCTTCTTAGAACTCCAGCTGATTGGATGAGCACCAAGGAAGATAATATACCCTGATGTGGATGTTCTATCATCAAGGTTACCTGCCCAATCAGCATCGGCAAAGGCATGAAGACAAAGTGGAGAGTGTTTACAAAAAAAGAGTCCATGATTTAGGGTCCCTTTAAGATATCGTAGAAGTCTCTTGACCGTAGACCAGTGTAGAGTAGATGGTTGATGCATAAACTGTGATAATTTATTGACAGCAAATGAGATGTCTGGACGCGTGAGAGCTAAGTATTGTAAAGAGCCAACAACTTGGCGGTATTGAGTGGGTTCTGTAGCAGGACTTCCATCCGATAATTTGAGAGAACCACTAGTAGAGATGGGGGTTGTAACTGCATTTGCATCCTGCATGTTTGTCTTTAATAACAAATCTTGAATGTACTTGCGTTGTGATAAAAGGAGACCGGAAGATGTGAAGGTAGCTTCGACGCCCAGAAAGTAGCTCAAGGGTCCGAGATCCTTAAGCGAGAATCGAGCTGCCAACTGTTTGATGAACGCTTGGATGCTGATGGGATTGTTGCCTGTGACAATAATATCATCCACATATACCAGAATATACATTGTGTTTCCATGATAATGTCGCAGAAACAACGAAGTGTCAGATTTGGAGTTAAGAAAGCCGATAGAAGTCAAAAATGAGCTAAGTTCAGTGTACCAAGCTCTCGGAGCCTGACGAAGTCCATAAATGGCTTTTCGAAGTTTGCAAACATGCTGTGGATACTGAGGATGAGTAAAACCGGGGGGTTGTTGCATAAAAACATCTTCGGATAGAGAACCCTGTAGAAAGGCATTATTAACATCCAATTGTCGTAATTGCCAGCCTTTAGTGGTAGCCAGACTCAAGATGAGCCGGATTGTAGTGGGTTTAACAACAGGACTAAACGTCTCAGTGAAATCAACCCCAGGTCGTTGATGAAACCCTTTGGCGACCAAGCGTGCCTTATATCGAGCAACAGAGCCATCTGGGTTCCGCTTAATTTTAAAGACCCACTTACACCCGATGATGTTTTGTGAAGGATGGAAAGGAATGAGATCCCACGTTGAATTATGGAGGAGGGCATTATATTCCTCACTCATGGCAGTACGCCAATGTGGAGATTTTTGGGCTTGAGTGAAGGTGGTGGGTTCAACGTTGGGGGATGAGGAATTCATGATAGCTTGTAGGTTAAGTACCTGACGAGGTTTAAAAATACCATGCTTAGAGCGAGTGGTCATAGGATGATTAGAGATGACAGGATTGGGAGGTGATGTTGGGTGAGGATCTGTGGCAAAAGTCGGGTCAAGTGGAGACACATCAGGGGTACTTGGGCAAGAAGGAGGTAAAGAGGATGGTTGTGTTTCGGAACATATTGCCCCATCAATTGGGGAAGAGTGGAGTGGAGTAGGAACGGGCAAGTGTTGAACTAGAGTGATATAGTGCGGATCAGGAGGGGAGGAAGTAGACGAAGTCATGGGAGGCTCGTCCGATTGGACCGAAGGTATACCCCAGTGAGATAGTGAAGTGGTCTATATGGCAGGATATGGAAGGGTTTGGAAAGGAAAGTTAGACTCAACAAAGACAACGTGACGTGATATGAAGATTTTGTGAGTGTGGAGATTATAGCAGCGGAAAGCATTATGTTCAAGTGAGTAACCAATAAAGACACAAGGAGTAGATCGGGATATTAACTTATGAGAGGCATAGGGACGTAACCAAGGATAACATAAACAACCGAACACTCGGAGTTTACGAAGGTTAGGGGGTTTATGAAATAGTGTGTCAAAGGGGGACCGGTATTGTAGAACTGGCGTAGGCATTCGATTAATTAGGTAGACAGCAGTTTGAAAGGCTGCTGTCCAAAAAGTTGAAGGCATGGAAGCCTGATGTAGAAGTGTGAGTCCAGTTTCTACTATATGCCGATGTTTGCGTTCGGTAGAACCAACTAGTTGAGGAGTATGTGGGGGAGACTTGAGGTGTTGAATGGCACAAGCTGAGAGATGGGATGCCAGGGCTTGATATTCACCACCACCATCAGAGTAGACTGTTTTAATGGTAGACTGAAAATAGTTTTCGACCAACTTCTAGAAAGTGGAAAAAATGTGAGAAACGTCAGATTTATGGGAAAGAGGATATATCCATGTGTACTTAGAGAAGTGATCTACAAAAATAACATAAAATCGGAACTTATCAAAAGATAAGATTGGAGTAGGACCCCAAACATCAGTATATATAATTTCAAAAGGTTTAGAAGAGGAAATGGAAGATGAGCCAAAAGGCTGCCGATGACTCTTATTACTAAGACAAGCATCACAATGCATCATAGAATTAGTGGACTTAAAAAGAGGAAGAGAGTGATGAGATAATAATTTCTGCTGAATAAAGGACGAGGGATGACCAAGCCGACGATGCCACACATCAATTGAGCCGCAACAGAAGAATGTTGTCTTTCGTAAATGTTGTCGGCTGGGTTATTCGAGAGGTTGATGGCCATTCGTAAATGTTGTCTTTATTCGGGCCTTGGACCAATGATGCCCCCGTGCTCAAGTCCTTAACAAGAAATGAATCAGGAAAGAATTCAATGGAAGTATTGTTATGTTTGCAAAATTGAGAAACAGAAATGAGGTTGCGTTTAATATGAGGGGCACATAAAACATCATCGAGGGTAAATGTATTAGAGTCAGAATTAAGCGTTGTGGAACCAGTATGAGTTATAGGAAGTCCTTTACCATCACCGATGATGATATCTTCATCGCCGCCATAGGGATTGTGAAGAGACAAATTCTGAAGATCAGCGGTGATGTGATGAGAGGCACCAGAGTCGACAATCCAGTTGGACTGGCTAGGTGTCGGAGAAGTTAGGAGATTTGCCTGAGGCCAGTGCGACGGAGCAGGGAGGCGGGGACGAGACCGGCAAACTTTAGCGGAGTGGTCGACTTTGTCACACAGTTGGCAAACGACCCGTCTTTGATGGCTCGGTAGGGCAGGACGCCAAGACGGATGATGGCTGGAGTTGCCACTTTGCGAGAAGTGATGACTAGGAGGATAGGAGGGGTGTTGCATGGAACTCACAGAATCAAGAGGCACATTAGCCAAACCTTGGGTGATGTTCGGCGAGTACCGAGTGCTCTTCCGTTTAGACTTATGACTGACTTGAGCAGTGATAGTTGATCCAAGCAGTTTGTCCGCACGCTTCAAGTACATCTCGTAGTCAGTCAGCTTATCATAGAGATCTTCAAAAGAGACTGGCGAGTCGCGTGCCCGAATTGCAGTAGCCAATTCCTTGTAGTCAGTGTCGAGACCATTGAGGGTATGAATGACAACCTCTTCGTCACATAGGGAATGACCTATCAAGGCCAAGTCATCAATGATAACCTTGATATGTTGTAGATAATCAGAGATACTACTTCCCTCTTGTTTTGTCACCATAAGCTTGGATAGAAGACTGAGCTTGCGAGTACGCGAATGATTTGCCAGGGTGGTTTGCAGTGTAGACCATGCATCAGCAGCTGTCACACATGAAGATATCAAGGGAGTAACGGATCCATCAACTAAAGCTTGAATAGCTTGGAGAATGAGACGATCTTGACGTAGCCACAGTTTGTGAGCTGGATTGGGTACTGGACTGGGATCGCCGGGGATGTTGAGCATGGCCGGAGGACATCTGAAGGAGCCATCAATGTAACCTAGCAAGTCGTATCCAAATAAAAGATTAGAAAATTGAGCTCGCCAGGACGCATAGTTGCCACCCTTTGATAACTTAAAGGGTATCAACGTGGCAGCATTGATGGAGATAAGCCCTGTAGAAGAACAAGAAGTGGGAGTCCCTACAGGAACTGAAATATCAGAAGAAGTGAACGAAGACATTTTTTTTTTCTCTCTACGTTCTTTTTTTTTTTTTTTATTTTTTTTATTTTTTTTAAAGAGGTGGAGAATGAGGGAGGGGGCTGCTGCTGTGGATTGCTGCTTGCTGCAGCGGATTGTAGAGGCTGCAGTTCGCCGGAAGATGGCTGCGAAAATTGCAGCGGTACTCAAGACTGCGGTTCGCCGGGAAATGGCCGCGAAAATCTGCAGTGTTACTCAAGGAAACTGCAGTGAGAGAAATCTGCAGCAATTAGATGTAGACTGTGGTTCGCTGCTGTGGATTGCTGCTTGCTGCAGCGGATTGTAGAGGCTGCAGTTCGCCGGAAGATGGCTGCGAAAACTACAACGGTACTCAAGACTGCGGTTCGTCGGGAAATGGCCGCGAAAATCTGCAGTGTTACTCAAGGAAACTGCAGTGAGAGAAATCTGCAGCAATTAGATGTATAGAGAAAAGCGGCAGCGAAAGCTGCTGTGGTAGAGAAAGGAAGATGCAGCGGTTGCGGTTGCTGCTGGTTGGGAAGCGGCCGCGACAGCGAAGGAGGAAGACGCGGCAGCCGTCGTTAAGCAAGGAAGACTGAGCGAGGAAGACACCATCGTTCGCCGTTCATAGCTATTGAGGAGGAGGACACCGCCGTTAAGGAGGCGTCGTTGTGTAGAGGGAAGCGGCAGCGAAAGCTGCTGCGGTAGAGGAAGATGCAACAGTTGCGACTGCTGCTGGCCAGGAAGCGAGGAAGACACCGCCGTTCGCTGTTCACCACTATTGAGGAGGCAGTGAGAGAATGTTTTCCTCCTTGCGTGACGACGACGGAGAGTGTCTGCTGTAGGCAGCAAATAGGAGAGGGAGCAAGGCCGGCGAAGAAAAGCAAGACCGGCGATGAAGAAAGAGAAGAAGTGGATGAGCAAAGCCAAGACGATGCTCGTTAGCACTGGCTCTGAATCCCTGTCTTGTGCTTCTTCTTGAGGCAGCGTGTTACTGTGGCCGCTTGGCTAACACACGACGATACTGTTGTCGCCAAGGAGGAACTGCTCTGATACCATGTTAGAAAATAAATAGATAAACAAATTGTAGAACAAGTTGATTGTTATTAACATATCCTCCTTCCTTTTATACAGGTTAGAAAGGAGAATTTTCCTCAACAGGTTAGAGGATTTCCCTCAACAGAGTAGAGAGATTTCCTCAAACAGTTTAGGGAAATCTCATCTACTTATCAATGAGAAGTTTATGAGCTGTACACCACTGCTTGAGATCCACCGAGGTATGCTGCCCAAATAGTGGAATGTGCTTGCTTAGAGGATTGATGGTGATGGACCTAGTGGGAGGGGGGTTCTATTGTTTCAAGTTTTCGCTGCTGGATGATCTTGAACATGTGTTGGCATTAATCCTCCTGCCTTGGAAGGAGAACTTTCAGCCTTTATTAGAGCATGTTACTTGGGCTCCGGCCTTGGTGCACTTCGCAGGGTTCCCATTACAATGCTTACAGCCTAACATTATTGTCCAAATTGCTGCTTTGTTAGGCAAGCCATTGAAAGTGGATGAAATCATGCTATCAGGGAAGAGGAAAAATTTTGGGAGAGTTTGTATTCTCATGGATTTCTCTAAGCCACTCTCTCGAGGAGTTTGGATCAAGATGGGAAACTATTAAGTTTTTCCAATCGGTAGCATATGAAAATATTCCATTACTTTTGTTTCAATTGTGGGATGGTTGGCCACCAGACCAAGATTTTTACTCTATAGGGAGGGTCATCGTCCAAGGCTTCAGCGCTAGCTCAAAGGGAGAGTTCAGTTGTCTCACAAGTGATTTTGAACAGGGACGACAAATAATTAATTATACGGTTTTGATTTGGTCATCGTTGGGAAACATGAAGGGACACAATCTAACCTAAGGCTGTGAGGGTATATCGCTGGAGAAGAAAGAGAGAAAGGGTGTCGGGATAGTTTAGAACCCGGCTAAGTCTAATATCATAGCCTAGACAAGCCACAACAAAGGACCTAAATAGCCTTGAGAGGAGAAATGTAAAGGTATCATTAACCACGTTCAACTTATTGTTTGGATCCTAAAGACATTAGGGGATGAATTAGTATATTCGAAATGAAGAAATGATACAAAAATTTATTCAAAAATATATTCGAAATGAATTGACCTTCCAATAGGCCCAATTTAGCCCTTATTCAGGTCCAATGGGCCTTTAATTAAGTTAGCATAGGTATATCCAAAATTAACTCAATTATAGCTTAAACTACTTCGATCAAGACACAAATAATTATAAACATAAATCCTATATTGTCCAGTATGTCATTAGTTTATCCGACTCTTCATTCGAACTCTCAGCGTGTCATACTTTCATTCGACGTGTTGCTCGATTCATTGGTATGTTAACCTCTTGCAACATCCGATCTTGGCGTAATGCTTGATTTTTCCGGCCTGATGCCCGATCTCTAACATAATCTACTATAGCCCAAAATCTAATTCTCCTACTTCAATCGATTTGCCTTTCCATAAGCGAAGTTAGTCCTATGTCACTTTTTTCAAACACTTATTAGATCATAAACTCATAAATTGATTTTGTTATTAAAATCCAGGATTCAAAAATCTCTTCCTTTTTTATGATAACCAATTGGTGATGAAGTTTTAACTAAACTCCCCCTATCTATATGCCATATTGAAATAAATTTGAATTCAGAAAATGATAACATTCTAATTATAATATCTTTGAATCTAAGTTGAAACATTTAATAAGAAATCATAGTGTTCATATACAATACATCATATCAAAATAATCATTACTTACTTTATATGCATATTATCATCATCATAAAATCATGAGTATTGCATGCATAATTTCAAATCATCAAGGTACATCATAACATGCATGATTCTAAAATATTAAAATTTTAAATCATTATAACTTCTCTCCCCTTATCATTAACAAAAAAGAGAAAAGTGTAAGTCTTTAGTTCTCTTTGAAATATGTAAACTAGAAAGTTTTTGCTTCTGATGTGCAAGCTAGCAAGTTTTACTTCTCTTTAAAATATGCATGCTAGTAATTTTTTTCTTTTAAGATATGTAAACTAGCAAGTTTTGCTTCTCTTTGAAATGTGTAAGTTGATAATTCTCTCCCCCTTTGTCATTGTCAAAAAGAAGGGAAGATATAATGGTGAAAAAATTTACATTTTTATTCCAATCTTAACATAAAAGATATCAAAGATAAAAGATCAAGTCGTAAATATAAAAAAATCATGATTCATTTTGATAAATCTCTTCTTTTATAAATAGCAAAAAGAAAGAATCATAGTAAATAATCTGGATTCAAAAGAAAACTCAAGTCATTAAAATAAAAAAATCATGATAATAATCCATAAAAAATATATGAGAAGAATTTATGTGTTTGAAAGATTCAACGTGCCTAATTCCCTTCTAATAAAATCAAAATTTTTCTTATTCAATAATTTAGTAAAAATATATGCTAATTGATGTTTTGTGTCAATAAAATCTAAAGATATATTATGATTATTAATATGATACCTAATAAAATAATATCTAAAATCAATGTGTTTAGTCATAGAGTATTGAATGAGATTCTTTGTTAAACAAATTATATTAGTATTATTACATTTTATAGGGATATTTTTTTAAGTAAGTCTATTATCTTCTAAGGTATTTTTCATCCATATTACTTGTGTACGACATACACCCGTTACTACATATTTAGGTTTGGCTATGGATAATACAACATAATTTTGTTTCTTAGAAGACCAAGAAACAAGTGCATGACCAAGAAGTTGACATGTTCCAAAGGTACTTTTTCTATCTATTTTACATCCAACAAAGTCAGCATCAGTATAAATAATCAAATCAAAATTTTTAGATTTTGAATAACATAATCCTAGATTAAGAGTTCCTTTTAAGTATCTAAAAATCCTTTTAATTACTTTATAATGAGATTGTTTAGAATTGGATTAAAATCTTGCATAAAGTCTAACACTAAATATTATATCAAGTCTAGTTGCTATGAGATATAGTAAACTATCTATCATACCTCTACAAGTCTTTTGAATAAAATATTCTCCTTCATTCTCCATATCTAATTTAGTAGAAGTGCTCATTGGTGTATTAATGTCCTTAGCACTATCCAAGTAAAATTATTTTAGTAGATCCAAAGTATACTTAGTTTGACTAACAAAAGTTTCATCACTTAGTTGCTTAATTTGTAATCATAAGAAAAATGTTGATTCACCTATTAAGTCTATTTCAAATTGTTGGCTCATACTTTTAGCAAATGATTCACACAAAGATTCATTTATAGAAAAAAATAATATCATTAACATAAATTTGAATAATAAAAAAATTAATATTTAATAAATAATGTGGTATCGACCTTGTATTTCAAAAAATTATTCTTAATAAAAAATGAGCTAAGTCTCTTATACCAAAGCCCTTGGGGTTTGTTTCAACCTATAGAGAGCCTTAGATAACTTAAAAATTTTTAGGATCAAGAGTGACACTAAGAGTACGGAAGCATAGTGAAAGTAAAAATTTACTTTGCAATAAAGGTAAATAGTAAGAAGTAAATGCAAACTAGACTTTTATAGTGGTTCAGTCATCATGACCTACATCTACTCCCGATTCCTCTTCCGTCGAGGCCACCGGCATCCCCTAACAATCTTCTTTCAATGGGTGAAGATCAACTACCATTTTACACCTTCTCCTTTTCATAGGTTTAGGAGATAACCTTTACACCTATCTTTTACAAGGTTTCCCTCACACACCTCCCTTATAACTCTCTCTAAGCTTTAGGAGGGAACTCAACTTTCTAGTAGGATTTACAATTTTAACATCATAGAGTTTTGCTCAAATTTCTTGTTATTCCATGCAGGAATAGCTAGGGTATTTATAGACCCCAATTGGCTTAAAAATGGAGATAAAAAAGTCTCATCCCGGGTTTCCCGGGTCCTAGCGGTACCATTACCTGTGCTGGGCAGTACCACCACCTGGAAGACTGAGTCTGGGCAATATCATCGCTTGACACAATCTCAGAGACTGTGCCACCGATGGTTTCATCTGTTGGGTCATTGTTTAAGCCTTCTACTTAGCCCACCATAACCCAAACTTGGGCCTAATTGGCCCCTAATTGAGTTGGCCTAATTACATTCTAAACTGACTCAATTAGACTCTAAACTAACTTAATCTAGCATAATCGATTACAAGTGAATCCTATGTTGTCCGACAAGTCATTGGTTCTTCCGGCGCTTCGTCCGATCCTTCGGTACATCATCCTCTCATTCGGTGTATTGCCCAATCAGCATGGTGTCTTCCTACAACATTTGATCTCCTTGGCACAATATCCGATCTTCTTGGCCCGATGCTCGAATTCATGGACCGAAGCCTTCGGCCGACATGTCGACTGATCCTCCAGCTTGACGTCTAATCTTCTGACATGTTTGCCATGACCCAACGTCTGATTCCTCCTATTTTAGTCGATTTGCCTTTTCTGATCGAAGCTAGTCCTACGTTACTTAAAGCATATTAGATGATAAACTCATCAATTGATTTCATCATCAAAATTTAAGATTCTACAATCTCCCCTTTTTTGATGATGATAACCAATTGATGACGGAGTTAACCTTAAATCCCCCTATCAATATGCCATATTGATAAAACCATGAATTCAAATTGAATTAAAATCAAAGCAAATTTAATCATGAATATTTCATCATTGCATGCATCATCGTAAGTTTGAAGTATTGCATATATAACACCAAATCATCATGTATATTTTTAAAATGTAAAATCATTGTTACATGCATGATTCGAAATCATCATACATAATTTCAAATCATCATTTTATACATGATCATCATCATAATTCCTCCTATTTTGTCAACAACAAAAAGGAGAAGTGCAACTATTAAGTTTTTGAGATATAATTTCAAATCATTGCATTATAAACATAATCTCAAGTTTTTGAAATATCATCATGCAAGCTAGTGATTTCTTTCTTCCCTTTTGAGAAGTTCTTTGAGAATGTGAAGTTTAGCAAAGTTTTTGCTTCTCTTCAGATAGCAACTTTTTTGCTTCTCTTTTGCATACTAGCAATTCTTTCTTCCCCCTTTGTCATTGGCAAAACGAGAAAGTGCAATTAGCAAATTTTTAGTTATGTAAACTAGCAAGATAGCAAGTTTTGAATATGCATGCTAGCAAGTTTGGTTGAATCTCGTATTTTGATGATAAAACCAATTAATAAGTTCTTATGATTTGATTTGCATTTTGAGTGATGCAGGAAGCTTCGATCAAGGAGAGACAATTGAAGTAGGAAGAATCATGTTGGGCCGGAGCAAACATATAAGAAGATTGGACGTCGCGCCGAAGGATCGGTAGACGTATCGACAGAAGGCTTCGGGCTACGGTTTCGGGCATTAGGCTAAGAAGAGCGGATATTGTGCCAAGGATATTGGAGTTGCGGAGGCCAATTGACCGATTGGGCAATAGGCCACAAGAAAGGACGATGCGCCGAAGAATCGAACGAAGTGTCGATGGACCATTGACATGTTGGACAATATGATTCATGCTTAGTAATATTTGTCTAGATCGAAGTGTGTTTTATATGTTCAGGATTAACTATGATAGCAAGGCATAAAGCAAACTGAAGTCCCGGAGTCAAGAACACAACTTCGTTGGGAGTTCGAGAGTTCGTCGGAAGTCCGGACGTTCGTCGGAAGTTCTACTGGAATTGACCGAGAAGTCCTAGAGCTTGCCAAAGAAGCTCGTTGAAACTTACCAAGAAGATCGTCATGAAGTCCAGGAGCTTGCCGGGAGTCCGTCGAAACATTGTAGAGAGATCGTCGGAAGTTCGTCGGAAGAAACCGAACTTATTTTGCTTAGAACAGATAATTGGAGTTAGGATTGGGAGGTAATCCCATCAACTCTGTCAGGGGCCAACTAAGCCCGAAGTTGGGCTGGTTTGGGCCGGATTCAAGGCCCAACTAGGATGCTGAAAGCCTGGCCGACGATGGCACCGCCTAGGAGACTCAATCTCCTAGGTGGTCTAGGCGATGGTACCATCAACAGTAAATGCTGCCAGTGGTGGTACCGCCCCTATCAGGTGATGGTACCACTAGAGCTTCGTCTCCAAGCTCTGTCAAGCGATGGTATTGCCCAGACTGGGTCGTGGTACCACCCAGTGTTAGGATGCCAGGCAGTGGTACCGCCTAACACAGGTGGTGGTATCACCCGTACCCAGGAAACCCAGGATGAGATATATTTAGGCTCCAAGTTTGAATCAACTTAAGGCCTATAAATACCCTCTCTCATCCCTGGTTAAGATACATAAGTATTGAGAGTAAAAAAGGAAAGAAACACTGCTATAATCTTGTGTGAACTCCTCTCTTTCTTCTAAGTGTTAGAACAATTTGAGAGAGGAGTAAGTGGGGGTATAAGGGTTATCTCCTAAACCTGGTAAAAGGAGAATCGAGTTGTAAAAGGTGGTTGGTCTTCGCTTATTGAAGGAAGACCGATAGTGGATGCCGATGGCCTCGATGGAAGAGGAATCAACGAAGTGGATGTAGGTCACGACGATCAAACCACTATAAAATCTGGTTTGCATTTTATCTTGAGCAATTTACTTTAACTGCAAACCACTTGCTGATTGCTTTTAATACATTTACAAACATGTTTCAAGTTAAGGTCTTTATGAAACAGTTTTCGTCGGAATCAGTTTTAATCGAAATGAAACGATTTGAATCCGTGATTTTACCACTGCACTAATTTACCCCCCCTCTTAGTGCCGACTTGTTCCTAACAGTTGGTATAAGAGCCTCGTATTTCTCATTTGGTTTAACACCCAAGAGAAATGACTCTTTTCGATTTTCAAGAGGGTCACTCTCTTATTCCTCCTTCCTTGTTCAATGGGACAGACTACACATATTGGAAAACTCAAATGAGAGTTTTCTTGCTTTCTTTGGATTTGAACTTATGGAATATTGTCGTAAGCGATTTTTAAAAGGTCTTTTCTTCCAATTAACCATCAGAATGATTTGGAGAAGAAGATTTTTTCCTTAAATGCTAGAGCTATGAATGCTCTATTTTGCGCTTTGGATAAAACTGAGTTTAATCGGGTTTCTACTTGCGAAATGACTTTCGATATATGGAACACTCTTGAAATCACATATGAAGGCACTAGCAAAGTTAAAGATTCAAAAATCAACTTTTTAATGCATGATTTTGAACTTTTTCGATTGAAGCCAAGTGAAACCGTTGTTGAAATGTACACCCATTTTACGGATGTCATCAATGGTTTAAAAGCACTTGGTAGAAGTTTTTTGGATTTTGAACTTGTAAATAAGATTTTATGTTATCTTTATAAGAGTTGGGATTCAAAAGTAACGGTTATTCAAGAATAAAAAAACTTGAACCATTTACCAATTGAAGAACTTATAGGGTCTTTGATGACCTATGAAATGATGTGCAATGCACATGAAAAACTTGAGAACCACCTTCCAAAGAACAGGAAGGATTTTGAACTTAGAACAATTGAAGACCACTCGAGCATAAGCTCAAGTGATTGTGAACTTGAACTCTTCATGAATTTTTTAAAACAAGAATCAAAAATTAAAAATGAACTTAAAAAGAAGAAGAAGGCGACTTTTGAGAATCAAGCTCATCCAAAGACGAGGAGAAAAACAAAGGCGAGGTGGCAAACTACGCCTTAACGACATTCGACAATGAGGTAAACAACTCAAATGAAACTCCTTTAATTTATTTCAAAATTACATAATACTTTTCATGAGTTGTTCTTAAATTAGTTTAAAAAATTATATATATATATATATATATATATATATTTGAATTGCATGTTTAATGAAAATATAAAAATAAAATTGGATCATGCTTACCTTTCTAGTGATCTTAAAAATAATCATGAAAATTACATGTTTTATGATAAACAAACAAAATGATTTTGATTAAAAATGCCTTATGCTCAATGAAACCTTGATTGATGAATATGCTTTATGTTTAATAGTTTCTTTGGTTTGTATGCCTTATCATGATGAATATTTTGAAAATAAATATTTATATCATACTCATGATTTTTATGCATAAGGACTTGAAGTAATGATTTGAAATCATATGTTTTGAAATTATGTGTTACACTTTTTGATCTTGATGATTTTTTTATCTTTCTATTTTAAATGTTGATGCATGGTTTTGACATAAAAACAAATATTTGGGCATGCTAATATAAAGTCAATCACACAAATTGAAACTAAAAAAGTTTAGATATCTTTAAGAATCATTCAATATTATGTTCAACGAAACCATGCTTGATGTCTTAATGAAAATGTAATGATGATTTGAAAGCATGCTTAACGAGTTTATATTTTGAACTTATGCATGATAATTTTTATGATCTTTTGAAAGTTCTGTTTTGGTTTTATTGAATGATGCATGGATTTAGCATAAAAGAAAATAACATACATGTATGAAATCAATCAATAAGTTGAAACAAAAAGAGGAAATCATTTTTCTTGAAAACTTCTCAATCCCTACCTTATCGATTTTTCACTAAGAGATCAATAAAATTATTTATGCTATTTTGAATCTCTTGAAAGAAATGTTGAGATTTTGATGATTTGAATTTGAATGAGTTTTATCAAAATCTTGATCTTGGTTTCTTGGAATTACTTGAGATTTTTTAATCAAGATCTCTTCTTTGTACGCTTATAAATTTTTTATTCTTGGTATTTTATTTAAAGAATAGATTTACTATATTAATCATGCCTTTGGTACTCAAGTGGTCTTATCTTTCATGACATGATATCTGTTATGTTCTTCCCTTATTCTTTCTTGTTTACAATGACAATAGGGGGAAAGAAAATAGCTAACATCTCAAGAGAACCAAGTTTGCTAGCTTGAATGATAAACTTAGACATGTTAGATCTCCCAAATGCTTAAATTCTTCTTATACATTTTTCTGATTATGATCTTGATTTCTTGAATTTTAGACTTGATCTTTCATTTTTGATGATTGAAATAATAATTAGAATATTGATGTAATTATGAATGATGATTTGGAATCATGCATGTAATGATGATTTTATATTTTGAAAATATATATGATGATTTGGTATTATACATGCAATACTTCAACTTAGGATAATGATACATGCAATGATGAAATATTCATGATAAAAAATTGTTTTGACATTCATGACTTGATTTTACATCTTTGTTATTTATCCTTGTCATGCTTTGAAAATTATTGTAAAGAGAAAAAGAGATATAAAATTGTATTCATCCCTTCTTTTTGACAATGACAAAGGGGGAGATAGCTAGCTTGCTAGCTAGCTTACACAAGTCAAGAAGATGCAAAGATATGCTAGCTTGCTTATCTCAAAAGAGAAGCAAAACATGCTAACTTGTACATCTAGTAAAATTTACAAACTTGTATATTTCAAGAAGCAAGAGTTGCTTTCTTAAATATCTCAAAATTGCTAGCTTGCATGTTTTAAAATATTATAAAATTATTGCTAGCTTGCATAATAAATAAAATGGAGATTATGTTAAGTATGCAATGATTTGAACTTGTATGTCCAAATACTTGAAAGTTACACTTCTCCTTTTTGTTGATGACAAAGAGGGAGAAGTATGATCATGTTATGCATGATGATATGTTGCAAATATTCATGATGAAATTTGCAATGACTTGAATTCAGCTTGAATTCAAGGTTCTATCAATGTAGCATATTGATAGGGGGAGTTAAGGTTAACTCCGTCATCAATTGGTTGTCATTATAAAAAAGGGGGAGATTGTTGAATCTCATATTTTGATGATGAAACCAATTGATAAGTATTTATGATTTGATATGCATTTTGAGTAATGTAAGAAGCTTCGATCAAGAAGAGATAATTGAAGTAGGAAGAATCATGTTGGGCCGGAGCAAACATGTCAGAAGATTGGACGTTGCGTCGAAGGATCGGTCGACGTATCAACAGAAGGCTTTGGGCCACAGTTTCATACATCGGGCTAAGAAGAGTGGATATTATGCCAAGGATATTGGAGTTGCGGAGGTCAACTGGCCAATTGGGTAATAGGCCACAAGAAAGGATGATGTGCCGAAGAATCGAATGAAGCGTCAATGGACCAATGACATACCGGACAATAAGATTCATACTTAGTAATATTTGTCTAGATCGAAGTGTGTTTTATGTGTGTAGGATTAACTATAATAGCAAGGCATAAAGCAAAATAAAGTCTCGGAGTCAAGAAAGCGATTTCGTTGGGAGTTCGAGAGTTCGTCGGAAGTTTGGATGTTTAACGGAAGTTCTAATGGAATTGACCGAGAAGTCCTAGAGCGTGCCAAAGAAGCTCATCGAAACTCGCCAAGAAGATCGTCGTGAAGTCCAGGAGCTGCCAGGAGTTCACCGAAACATTATCGAGAGATTGTCGGAAGTTCGTCGGAAGATCACCGGAAGCTCGTCGGAAGAAACCGGACTTATTTTGCTTAGAATGTCTTAGGAATCGTAGTTAGCACATAATTGGGGTTGGGATTGGGAGGTAATCCCATCAACTCTATTAGGGGCCAATTGGGCCAGAAGTTGGGTTGGTTTGGGCTAGATTCAAGGCCCAACCAGGATGTTGAAAGCCTGGCCGATGGTGGCATCGCTTGGGAGACTTAGTCTGCTTGGTGGTCTGGGCAGTGGTACCACCCAGATTGTGTTGAATCTTGAATTTTGATGATGAAGTCGATCATAATTTATTTTATCTAATCTATATATTAAGAAAAGTGTGCAGGATTAACTACGATGATAGTAAAACATAAAGCAGGTGTTGTGCCGGAGTCAAGATCGAGATCACGTTGGGAGTTCGAGAGTTCGTTGGAAGTCGGAACATTCTGTCACGGACTTAGCTGGTTTTTGCCTAAATCATGTGGCACCCTTGCGTGTCCCTCCGCAAAGGTCAGCCTCCCCGAAGCCTCCCACGGTCCCTTAGGACCTACAAAAGAGAGAACGGGTTAGAGAAAATACCTCATTCGGGATCCACAAGCAAACATTTCTGAAAATACTTCATAAATAATGCAAATTATAAACAGACTTTACAAGCTCTGAACAGTTGCATAACTAAGAGTCAAAATGGTCTATTATAGATCGAAAATCTCTCACAAGCGTCCACATGACACAACCTTTATTTACAAGCCTAAAGCTGCCACCAAACCCAACTAAAATGAGACTATTAAGCCTTCGGTCGTCCCTCTACATGATGTGCAAAGCATGAACATACCAAAAGACACGGACATATATAAGCATTACATCAAACATCCTGTTTCGAAATTTATCCGTGACATTCTCTCCCACTTATTCCTTTGACGTCCTTGTTGAAGCCTTTGCCAACACTGTAACTCCTCACCTTTGCTGAGTCTTTAATCTTCTACTCCAATTGCAATGCACCTCCTTGCTCCCAACTACTCTCTGTTGCTATTTTTGAGTAGTCAAACATTTGATCCGCCATGCTGCTTCAACTCACCAATGACTCTGACTCTGGTGTAGGGTTGGCTGAGTTGTGTTGATCCTTGTTGATTCCTATGGATCCTCCAGATGAAGGAAAAGACCATCCTTACTATGCGCCAGTTTCTCAAATGCCTCATGCTGCTTGAACTGGGTGGATGCTTGTTAGATCGAGATCACGATGATAGTAAAACATAAAGCAAGTGTTGTGCCGGAGTCAAGATCGAGATCACGTTGGGAGTTCGAGAGTTCGTTGGAAGTCGGAACATTCTGTCACGGACTTAGCTGGTTTTTGCCTAAGTCGTGTGGCACCCTTGCATGTCCGTTCGCAAAGGTCAGCCTCCCCGAAGCCTCCCACGGTCCCTTAGGACCCACAAAAGAGAGAACGGGTTAGAGAAAATACCTCATTCGGAATCCACAAGCAAACATTTCTGAAAACACTTCATAGACAATGCAAATTACAAACAGACTTTACAAGCTCTGAACAGTTGCATAACTGAGAGTCAAAATGGTCTATTATAGATCGAAAATCTCTCACAAGTGTCTACATGACACAACCTTTATTTACAAGCCTAAAGCTGCCACCAAACCCAACTAAAATGAGACTATTAAGCCTTCGGTCGTCCCTCTACATGATGTGCAAAGCATGAACATACCAAAAGACATGGACATATATAAGCATTACATCAAACATCTTATTTCGAAATTTGTCCGTGACATTCTCTCCCACTTATTCCTTTGACGTCCTTGTTGAAGCCTTTGCCGACACTGTAACTCCTCACCTTTGCTGAGTCTTCAATCTTCTACTCCAACTGCAATGCACCTCCTGGCTCCCAACTACTCTCTGCTGCTATTTTTGAGTAGTCAAACATTTGATCCGCCATGCTGCTTCAACTCACTAATGACTCTGACTCTAGTGTAGGGTTGGCTGAGTTGTGTTGATCCTTGTTGATTCCTATGGATCCTCTAGATGAAGGAAAAGACCATCCTTACTATGCGCCAATTTCTCAAATGCCTCATGTTGCTTGAACTGGGTGGATGCTTGTTAGAGCTTTAATGAGCATCGCCTTGCAAACTTTCAAAGCTTTTGGCCCTTCCTCCACAAAATTTGCTCATCGACTCTTCTTTCACTTAGTTGTCACTTCCAAGTAGATTCGCATCACTTCCGCTTTCGATTGGCATTCTGTTGGGAAATGAGGCAGATACTCTACTCTTAGTAGCACTGATCACTAATGGTGAGGATTTGACAACTATTGTCTTCTAATATCTTCGAAGGGTCTTTGAACCTGTGTAGAGCTCCTCTGCTGGATAGATAAGAGAATTAGGGTACTCGGTTTCGCCCATTCTCTTAAGGGTTGAGAAGACAAAGGTTACTTGACTTCGCTCGCCTCCTCGAGGTTGTACTCCATGCATCGCATTGGTACTGGCCTTCGCCTGCTCTTTGCTCACACTTCTGAAGTACTTGAAGTGTTTGCACTCCTTGCATTGAGTTAGTTACTGTGATTCACCTTCTCAATGCTATCGAACTTATGGAATGTAGGAAGTTTTCACCCCAACTTGGAGTAATTCTCTAATAGATTTGGTCACCTCTGGGATTGTACCGTCTTCTCCATCAACCCTGCCGCCTACTCCACTGAGTAATAAAGGTATAACACCATATACTGCCTGCTTCGTTCCTTGGTCGTGCACTCTTGCATGACCCGAAGTCCTTCATTTTCAGCTATCTTGATGAGAAGCTCATTTACACCGGTCTTACGAAGTTCCTTGGCCTCTACCCTTTAGCCTTGTTTTGGTACTTAGAGTTTGCCTCTGCATGCTCCGCCTCCTCGGCCCCTTTCATGACCAAGCGCTCTCCCTGCATGAGAGCAAGGGATCAATGACTTTCGCGGAAGTTTCGCCTCTGCGATACCATGGCGCTGCCATGCCCATGGCCGTACTATCCGTCGCCTCGCATCTGCATCCTTGTTTTGTCACAATCACTAGATATGTCTCTGTGGCACTCCTCCAAGTCCACCTCCATTCTAACTAATGCTTGATTTTGGGTAGCTAAGTCCCTCTTGACTTGTCATCGCTTCCTCGCCCCTTTCAACCCCCTGCTTCAACACCTCTATGTTCTCCAAGCAACTCCCTTTGGTCGATGAAAAGACAGACTACAACTCCCATGCATGGCCTCTGCCATCACGTTGTAGAATTTGCACCGATTCTGTTCTCTTTAGCTTCCTTGGTAGCAACGTTCGCTTACTCGACCTTGTCCTCTGACTTGCCGGGCTCTCTTAAGCGAATATGGGCTCTGGAGTAGTCCAACTCTCCAGCTGCTTTGATCATACCTCTATATGATCAAGTGCCTCCCCTGGGACTCACTGGTACTTGCATTCGAACTTTTCCCTTGGTGGAACATAGCCCCTATAAGCTGATGACCAAGGCTTTCATCTGATGCAAAATTCGATGCACGCACGGAAGACCCGCCTCTATGGTACCATGGCCTTCACTCCTTGAATCCATAGCCCTTCTTGCCATCATGTTGTTCACCGAAGTGGAGCTTCCAGTAGCTCTCGATCATACCTCCGTATGATCTAGTTCCTCACGGCACTATGACGTATGTATCGCATTGCCACGAACTATTCTACCATGATCTGCTGCACCATGTCGCCTCCTAGTGACATCTCTATTGTATTCTGATCATTGTGAGATGAACTTGAATTATGATCCCTCCATGTGTGGCCTCTGCCAATACATTGCAGGGTCTCTTCCACCTTCAATTTTATTCGCTCCTTTGGTAATCGACCTTCATCTACCCACTCTTGGGTCACACCTAGATGAAGCACCACTCTAGGACAGTCCATCCCCTAGTAGCTCCCGAAGTCCCTCGACTTCGCTGCAATTAGTGCACCATTGTTTAGATCCTAGGCCTCTGCTCCTACCAGCACAATTTTCGCTGCGCACCGCTTCCTTCATGGCAACTTGAATGGCAACACTGTAGCATATTCTTCAAGAGTACTCGCCTCCGCGTCCTCTTGCCCCGTGCCGAGGCCTTCTAAACCCAACTTCGCCTCCGCAAATTGAGTCACCTTTGTTCCTCCATCAAATGCTTTTCCGAGATAAGATGCATGTGCCCAGAAGCTCCCTTCGTCTTTGGCACCATGCAAGATGAGTCTACTCTGTCAGAATGAAGGACCCATGAAACAACATGATCCTGCTCTTGCCTCTACAAGAGTTCATATCCTTGACCTCTGTCCAAGGAAAGCATTGTGCCTCTGCTCCATATTCTATCTTCTATGCTGGCTCCCTTCATGCGGCTTGGGTACTTTGCCAAGTTACACCCAAGTTGCTCCGCTCCTCGTTTTTGCATTAAATTGATGGTGGCCCTTGCGCCCACCATCCCATGGGTCAGCCCTCTCTTGAGTCTGATCTCTATATCGACTCCAAGTGTGCCTTTATTTGTGTTGCTTTGGGTCGCTCCCCCACTTGATCTCGCAATGCATCCACCAATGCATTCTCTCGAGCGAGATCATGCGACGACTCCTCGTCGCTTGCTCAGTCCATTGAGCTTCATGGAGTTATTATTTTTTAAGGTACTCTTCCTCAATATGTGAGGTCCGTCCCACCTGATTCTCCCTCTAGAGAGCCGGGACTTATCCCTCCTGGATAACTTTCCCATTGGAGCAACATCTCTCTTCGTTTCGGAGATCACCATCCCCTTGGACTACTCTGATTTGCTGAACAAACTGTGCATTGTTCTACCTCCTGTAAATGCATTTGTTAGATTGTGACTCCATATCAATACAACCCCCGCTGCACCACTCAAGGCCTAGCAACATGCTGAACTCATTGCACACTTCAGCCTCCTACGGACGTATCCTTCACATGCCGAAGAGAAAGTTTCAATGCTCCATGGCGCTGAGTTTCGGTCATCTTGGGATGGCCGCGAACATTCCATCGTCCGTATACAAGCCCATGTATGAGTACCGAATTCTTTGAGTTAGCAATTCCCCTCACCTCTGTGAGCTTTGCATAACTCTTTCGGTCGCTGAGCAATTCATTCCACCTTGCATGGTCTCATCCTTTACCAAGTGCCTCGCTTGCCTTGAGCACCATCAAGTATAGTTGTCAACGTTGAGCCGTAGCTCAAACTCAACAATCCCAACCTTTGTGCGCTCCGCATTCTTCCAAGCTTGCCTGTTCTCGTGGTGCCTCTTGCGCGAAGGGTTGGCCATTCCTCTGAATGCCAATCTCAAATGCCCGCTCCTCCGAGCGACTCCTTTTCCCTACATCTCCATGCCCGTTTTCCCCTAAACGGTCACGTGTGTGCTGACTGCCCTCAACGCAGCCCCACTAGGTCCCCCACATTTGCATGCTAAGTGTTTCTATGAGTGCTTGTCCCGCTCTGATACCATCTGTCACGGACTTAGCTGGTTTTTGCCTAAGTCGTGCGGCACCCTTGCGTGTCTGTCCACAAAGGTTAGCCTCCTCGAAGCCTCCCACGGTCCCTTAGGATCCACAAAAGAGAGAACAGGTTAGAGAAAACGCCTCATTCGGGACCCATAAGCAAACATTTCTGAAAATACTTCATAGACAATGCAAATTACAAACAGACTTTACAATCTCTGAACAATTGTACAACAAAGGGTCAAAATGGTCCATTATAGATCAAAAATCTCTCACAAGTGTCCACATGATACAACCTTTATTTACAAGCCTAAAGCTTGTTAGGATCAAGAGCACTAAGAGGGGGGGGGGGGGGGGTGAATTAGTGCATCGGAAAACCTTCTACGATTCAAAATAAACTGCGTTCGTTCGATAAAAGTGATTTCAGTAAGAAAGTCAATTCGTAAATCACTTTAACTTTTGATTAAGCGAGATGCAGCAAAGATATAAATGCAATTTGCAGTAATGGTTCAAATCAGATAGTAGGCGCAAACTGAAATATGATATTCGTACGAAAAAACTGATTTATGTCTAAATGCTGATTCGTAAATCACTTGATTAAGCGAGATGTAGTTAAAGCAAGGATATAAAGGCAGTTTGCAATTATGATAGAAATCAAAACGTAAACACAAACTGAAATATGATGATCGTACGATAAAACTGATTTACATCTAAACGCCAATTCGGAAAGTGCAAAGCTTGAAACCCAATCGTATATGCGCAAAAAGCAGTAAGCTTTTGAGGAGGTTTGCAGTAAAGATAAGATGCTCAAAGTAAATGCAAACCGAGATTTAGAGTGGTTCGATCAATCTTGACCTACTCCACTTTTGGCTTCCTCCACCGACGAGGTCACCGACGTCAACTAGAGGCTTTCCTTCAATAGGCGAAGGCTAACCACCCTTTTACAGTTTCACTCCTTTTGATGGGCTTAGGAGACAACCCTTACAGAATTTCCTTTCCTCTCTTAACAAATTAGGACTTGGAAGAAAAGAGGAAGAAGAACTTTCAACTCATACAACACTTTTGAGCTCTAAAAATCACAAAGTAAAATCAGAATTTCGGTGGTTTTTGGGTGCCCTTTCAGTGCTGAAAGGGTGGGGTATTTATAGGCCCCAACCTAGTTTGAATTTGGAGCTCAAAATTGTCAATTCCCGGAATTCTTGGATCTGGCGGTTGCATCGCCTGACTGAGGCGGTTGCACCGCCTGGCAGAGCTTGAAGACTGAGCCTCTGGGCGGTGCCACCTCATGTCAGGGGCGGTTACACCTCCTGCCAGAGCTCGAAGACCGAGCTCAGGTGGTTGCACCGCTCAGCTAGAGCTCGGAGAAAGAGCCCAAGCGGTGCCACCTCTTGTCAGGGGCGGTTGCACCGCCCAGTCTCGCTCGGAGACTGAGCCCAGGCGGTGCTACCGCCTGGCTTGGGCGGTTCAACCGCTTGGCAGAAATCAGGGTCCGAATGGGTTGATCCATTCAGCCTAATTTGGGTTTTTCAGGGGCCCAATTGCCCCAAGATTAAGTTAATGGGATCACCTCCCATTTCCAACTTAATCATTGTGCTAACTACGATATTTCCTAAGATATTTACTGCAACTTGCTCCGGTGCGTCAATCGCTTCTTCCGGCGAGCTTCCGTCGATCATCCGATGAACCCTCGGTGATGCTCCTGCGGACTTCTGGCAAACTCCTGGACTTGCGACGATCCACTTGGCGAGTTCCGACGAGCTTCTTTGGCAAGCTCATGGACTTCTCGGATTTGTTCCCGCAGAACCTCCGACGACTGTCCGAACTTCCGTCGAACTCTTGAACTCCCAACGTTATCATTGTCTTGACTCCAGCGCAACTCCTGCTGCATATCTTACTTTCATCATAGTTAATCCTGCACACTTATCTTAACATATAGATTAGATAACAAATGACAATTGACTTCATTATCAAAATCCGAGATTCAACAATCTCCCCCTTTTTGATGATGATGACAATCAATTGATAATGGAGTTAACCTTAACTCCCCCTGTCTATATGCCATACTTGAGATAAGTCATTCTTGAATTCAAAACCTTTGAATTCAAGAGACATATTGATAAGTTAAAATCATTTAAACTTAGCAATACTCCCATCATGATTCCCATCATGATGTATCTCTCTGAAGATGATGTCAAGGCTTGACATTCATTTTCAAATTTTACATAACAAGTTTGAATGATGGTAATAGTAGCAATTCATCATATTGTAAGATATCAATATGTAAAATAGCGAAGTAAGATTTTGATATCATTACATGATACAAACAAGGCATAATACAAATTATAGCAATCATAGCATCAATTCATATATCTCTTGGTGATGCAAGCATGGCATTAATACTCATATATTTCTCTCCCTTTGTCATCAACAAAAAGTATGGTAATTGTGATACCAAGAGAACAATATAAGCAAATTTTGAGCATAAGTGTGATGCCTTTACTAGGTTCATGTCATTTTCAATAGTGAGTCAATTATGCAACCATGACCTGGAGATATCAATTTTGTTTTTACCCCGCATCTCCACCATCTATTTGTGAGTTTACTTTAAATGAAGTTAAAATTGATGAGAGATTAAATCTTGCTTCATTTTCACAAGGATCAATATATGTATTAGAAACAAATCCTTGTTAGTAAAAACACTATTATTCATATAATCAGGAATCATTTTATTAAATCCATTTCTTTAAAGAATATTCTTCATATAGGTGTATGAGAGATATATTTCATATGTCAACAATAATGAGAATTAAACTCGTTATGACATATGCTTTATTAAGTCCGGAAGAGGATAATGTATCGAGAAACTCCGATTTTTAAGAGAATCCGAAAACGAAATTAAGACTTTCATGCATTGGGACGAGACTGTGCTATTGATTTTCAAATATGATCATAAAGACAAAATATGCTTATCATCATGGAAATTTTTATATTCATATACATAATTTCTAACATGTAATTGTGTAAAATCATCATAGCAATTAAGTGAAATTGATCAATCATTCAATAAAGTTCAAAAAATAATTTCAACAAGTTTAGGTATTCGGACACATCAACATTCCTAATTCTTTTCTTATGAAATCAAATTGTTTTTCACTTAGAGGTTTTGTAAAAATATCAGCTAGTTGATATTTAGTGTCAATGAACTCTATGATTACATCATGATTAGTAACATGATCTCATATAAAGTGATGTCTAATATCAATATGTTTTGTTCTTGAGTATTGTATAGGATTCTTTGTTAAACATATTGCACTTGTGTTATCATATTTAATGGGAATATTTTTAAGATGAACTTTATAATCTTCTAAGGTGTTTTTCATCCATACAACTTGTGCACAGCATGCACTTGCTGCAATATATTCAGCTTCGGTTGTTGATAGTGCAACCGAGTTTTGTTTCTTAGATGACCAGGAAACAAGGGCATGTCCTAAAAATTGACATGTTCCTGATGTGCTTTTTCTATCTAGTCTACAGCCAGCAAAGTCCGCATTAACATAAGCAATTAACTCAAGATTCTCTGATTTTGAGTACCATAATCCTAGATTTGTGGTACCATTAAGATATCTAAGTATTCTTTTAACTGCTTTGAGATGAGATATCTTAGGGTTTGATTGAAATCTAGTACAAAGTCCTACACTGAACATGATATCTGGTCTAGTTGCAGTGAGGTAAAGTAAACTTCCTATCATGCCCCTATAAGTTTTTTGATCGAAGCTTTCTCCATTTTCATCAATTTCTAACTTAGTGGAGGTGCTCATAGGAGTGTTAATAGCTTTTGAGCTATTCATATTAAACTTTTTTTAGCAAATTCATAGCATATTTAGTTTGACTAATAAAGATGCCATTACTTAGTTGTTTGATTTGTAAGCCTAAGAAGAATGTTAATTCTCTCATTAAACTCATTTTGAATTCAAGACTCATAGTTTTAGCAAAAGATTCACAAAGAGATTCATTCGTAGAACCAAAGATAATATCATTAACATAAATCTGAACAATGAGAAAATTATTTTTAAAATTCTTGATGAACAATGTAGTATCAACCTTACCTTTTGTGAAATTATTTTCAATAAGAAAAGAACTAAGTCTCTCATACCAAGCCCTCGGAGCTTGTTTGAAACCATAAAGAGCTTTAGTTAATCTAAACACATGATTAGGGAGGCTATTATTTTCAAATCCAGGAGGTTGTTCAACATAGACTTCTTCAGAAATAAAGCCATTAAGAAAAGCGCTTTTAACATCCATTTGAAATAACTTAAAATTATTACTACTAGCGTAGGCAAGGAGCATCCTCATGGCTTCTAATCGAGCCACAGGAGCGAAGGTTTCTTCGTAATCGATACCTTCTTCTTGGTTGAAACCTTTGGCCACTAATCTAGCCTTGTTTCTAACCACGATACCATATTCATCTTGCTTGTTTCTAAAAACCCATTTAGTACTAATAACTAAATGGTCATTTGGCCTAGGAACAAGCTTCCACACCTCATTTCTCTCAAATTGATTTAATTCATCTTGCATTGCGATAATCCATGATCATCTTTCATGGCTTCGTCAACACATTTGGGTTCAATTTGGGAGAGAAAAGCGGCGTTGGAACAAAAATTTTTTAAGAGAAGAACGTGTTTGAACCCCCTTTGATGTGTCTCCTAAGATTAGCTCCTTAGGATGAGCATCTACATACTTCCAATCCTTGGGTAAGGATGTTTCAGAAGTGGATGGATCCAAGTTGCTAGTTGGAGATGAGGTTTCATTTAAATTCAAGGAATCAAAATTAACATCATCATCAAAATCGTTTTTCTTGATTTCGGAAATCTCATTGAAAACAATATGAATGGATTCTTCAATAATTAAAGTTCTTTTATTGAAGATACGGAAAGTTTTGGAAGCCGAAGAATAACCAAGAAAGATTCCTTCATCAGATTTAGCATCAAATTTTCCTAAGTTATATTTTTCATTCAAGATAAAACACTTACACCCAAAGACTTTAAAATATGAAACATTGGGTTTTTTGTTGTTCCATAACTCATAGGGAGTTTTGGTGAGTAAGGGTCTTACTAGAACTCTATTCAAAATATAGCATGCAGTGTTTACGGCTTCGGCCCAAAAATATTTGGGTATGCTATGTTCATTCAACATGGTTCTTGCTATTTCTTGTAAATTTCAATTTTTTCTTTCTACTACTCCATTTTGTTGAGGATTTCTAGGAGTAGAGAAATTATGGTAGTATCCATTGAGTTCACAAAATTCTTGGAAATCATGGTTTTGAAATTCACCACCATGATCACTTCTAATTGATGAAATCATAGAACCCTTCTCATTTTGAACAAGTTTACAAAACTTGGTAAAATATCTAAAGCATTCATTTTTCTGTTTTAAGAAGTAAGTCCATGTGTATATGCTATAGTCATCCACAATAACGAAGGCGTATTTGCTACCTCCTAGGCTTGATGTAGAGATTGGTCCGAACAAGTCTATATGGATCAATTGCAAGGGCCTAGAGGTGCTTATTTGATTCTTAGATTTGAAACTACCCTTAATTTGTTTACCTAATTGGCAAGCATCACATACATTATCTTTGATGAACTTGATATAAGGAATTCCTCTTACAAGTTCTTTAGATGATATTTGAGTGATTAGTTTCATGCTAGCATGACCTAATCTTCTATGCTATAGCCAAGCATCCTCATTCAAAACCGAAAAACACATTTCATTACACAAATCATTGATGTCAATAGTGTATACATTATTTTGTTTTAATGCAATCATAGACGTGTTTTTGTGTGTTTTTTCAATGATGCAAGCATTAGATTCGAATATGACAATATATCCTTTATCACATAATTGACTAATGCTCAAGAGATTATGTTTTAAACCATCAACTAACAAAACATCTTCAATAAAGAAGTTGGATTTGTTACCTATGGTTCCTTTGCCAATGATTTTACCCTTGTTGTTGTCTCCGAAGGTGACATAGCCTTCGTCTATACTAGTGAGCTTAGAGAATTGAGATGGATCTCCGGTCATATGCCTTGAGCATCCACTATCAAGGTACCATCTCTTGCTCCTAGCTTGCGATGGTATAGGTTTCTACAAGAAAGGATGATCTTTAGGTATCCATTTGCTTTTGGGTGCCTCAAAAATAGATCTACATTATTTATCATGTTGCATAGAATTTATCATGGTTCCTTTAGGAACCCAAATTAATTTGTTCGAACTAATTTTCTTGAATGGACAATAATGCGTTTTGTGTCCAGGTTTGCAACAAAAGTTGCATTTGCTTTGGTGTCGAACATGTAAGATGGGGCCTTTTATGAAGGTGGTTGGATTTTGGTGAGGACTTCTCACAAATCCGATTGCACTTCTTTTGGGAACGTGACCCTTGTTTGCAAGGATCATGTTCAAAGACTTGCTACCAACCTCGAATTTCTTCAAGGTGTCTTTAAGTAGCAAGTTTTCCTTTTGGAGAGTTTCTAGATCATGGCATTTTATGCATGAACCTAAACTATCATGATATTCAGTTTTTAACTTATCGAAATTACAAGTAAGACTATCATGCTCCTTTTTTAGCAATTTATATTTTCTACTAATAATCTTGCATTCATCAAATAAGTTATGGAAGGCATTTAATAATTCATCAAATGATAAATCTGCATCTATTAAATTCGTTACCTCCTTTCCGATGGCCATTAAGGCGTAATGAGCAACTTGCTCGGTGTTGGACTCCTCTTCTTCGGACGCGCTCGAGTCATCCCACGTTGCTTTGAGCGCCTTCTTCTTTGATGTTCTCTTTTTGACTTGAGGACAATCACTTTTGTAGTGTCCCGACTTTTTGCACTCGTAGCAAATAACTTGGTTCTTCTTGGGTTCAGGTTTATTTTTTGTGTCATTCTTAAACTTGTTTCTTTTAATCAATTTTTTGAATTTTCTTGTTAGAAGTGCCAAGTCATCGTCACAGTCCTCATCACTTGAGTTTTCTCTCAAGTGATCCTCTAAAGTTCTAAGTGCCATATCCTTCCTGTTCTTTGGAAGGATGTCTTCTTGCTCTTCATGAGCTTTGCAAGTCATATCATAGGTCATTAATGACCCGATTAGTTCTTCAAGAGGGAAGTTGTTTAGATCTTTCACCTCTTGAATAGCAGTGACTTTAGGATCCCAAATTTTAGGAAGGGATCTTAGAATCTTATTTACGAGCTCAAAATCCGAAAAACTTTTTCCGAGTCCTTTTAGACCGTTGACGACATCCGTAAAATGGGTAAACATGTCGCCAATAGTCTCACTCGGTTTCATCTGGAAAAGTTCGAAAGAATGTATCAAAAGATTGATTTTTGACTCTTTCACTCTACTTGTGCCTTCGTGAGTCACTTCGAGTGTGTGCCAAATATCAAATGCGGTTTCACAAACCGAAACACGGTTGAACTCATTTTTATCAAGTGCACAAAATAAGGCATTCATAGCCTTTGCAATAAGAGCGAAAGCCTTCTTCTCCAATTCATTCCAATCGATCATTGGAAGAGAAGACTTCGAAAATCCATTTTCGACAAGATTCTAAAGTTCAAAATCCATAGAAATAAGAAAGATCCTCATTCGGGTCTTCCAATAGGTGTAGTCCGTCCCATTGAACATGGGTGGACGTGTAATAGAATGACCCTCTTGGTTTCCGGCGTATGCCATCTCTTTTGGGTTTTAATCCGTTTGAGAGTTAACCCCGCTCTGATACCAATTGTTAGGATCAAGAGCACTAAGAGGGGGGGGGGGGGGGGGGGGGGTGAATTAGTGCAGCGGAAAACCTTCTACGATTCAAAATAAACTGCGTTCGTTCGATAAAAGTGATTTCAGTTAGAAAGCCAATACGTAAATCACTTTAACTTTTGATTAAGTGAGATGCAGCAAAGATATAAATGCAGTTTGCAGTAATGGTTCAAATTAGATAGTAGGCGCAAACTGAAATATGATATTCGTACGGAAAAACTGATTTACGTCTAAATGCTGATTCGTAAATCACTTGATTAAGCGAGATGCAGTTAAAGCAAGGATATAAAGGCAGTTTGCAGTTATGATAGAAATCAAAACGTAAACGCAAACTAAAATATGATGATCGTACGATAAAACTGATTTACGTCTAAACGTTAATTCGGAAAGTGCAAAGCTTGAAACCCAATCGTATATGCGTAGAAAGCAGTAAGCTTTTGAGGAGGTTTGCAGTAAAGATAAGATGCTCAAAGTAAATGCAAACCGAGATTTAGAGTGGTTCGGTCAATCTTGACCTACTCCACTTTTGGCTTCCTCCACCGACGAGGTCACCGACGTCAACTAGAGGCCTTCCTTCAATAGGCGAAGGCCAACCACTCTTTTATAGTTTCACTCCTTTTGACGGGCTTAGGAGACAACCCTTATAGAATTTCCTTTCCTCTCTTAACAGATTAGGACTTGGAAGAAAAGAGGAAGAAGAACTTTCAACTCATACAACACTTTTGAGCTCTAAAAATCATAAAGTAAAATCAGAATTTCGGTGGTTTTTGGGTGCCCTTTCTATGCTGAAAGGGTGGGGTATTTATAGGCCCCAACCCAGTTTGAATTTGGAGCTCAAAACTGTCAATTCCCGGAATTTCGGGATCTGGCGGTTGCACCGCCTGGCAGAGCTCGAAGACTGAGCCTCTAGGCAGTGCCATCTCCTATCAGGGGCGGTTGCACCTCCTGCTAGAGCTCGAAGACCGAGCTCAGGCGGTGCCACCGCTTGACTGAGGCGTTTGCACCGCTCAGCCAGAGCTCGGAGACCGAGCCCAGGTGGTGCCACCTCCTGTCAGGGGCGGTTGCACCACCCAATCTCACTCGGAGTCTGAGCCCAGGCGGTGCCACCGCTTGGCTTGGGTGGTTCAACCGCCTGGCAGAAATCAGGGTCCGAATGGGTTGATCCATTCGGCCCAATTTGTGTTTTTGAAGGGCCCAATTGCCCCAAGATTAAGTTAATGGGATCACCTCCCATTTCCAACTTAATCATTGTGCTAACTACGATATTTCTTAAGATATTTACTGCAACTTGCTCCGATGCGTCAATCGCTTCTTCCGGCGAGCTTCCGGTGAACTTCCGTCGATCATCCGATGAACCCTCGGTGATGCTCCTGCGGACTTCCGGCAAACTCCTGGACTTGCGACGATCCACTTGGCGAGTTCCGACGAGCTTCTTTGGCAAGCTCATGGACTTCTCGGATTTGTTCCCGCAGAACCTCCGACGATTGTCCGAACTTCCGTCGAACTCTCGAACTCCCAACGTGATCATTGTCTTGACTCCGGCGCAACTCCTGCTACATATCTTACTTTCATCGTAGTTAATCCTGCACACTTATCTCAACATATAGATTAGATAACAAATGATAATTGACTTCATCATCAAAATTCGAGATTCAATAAAGCTGCCACTAAACAGAACTAAAATGGGACTATTAAGCCTTCGGCCGTCCCTCTACATGCTGTGCAAAGCATGAACATACGAAAAGACATGGATATACATAAGCATTACATCAAACATCCAGTTTCGAAGTTTGTCTGTGATAGTTCGTTGGAAGTTCTACGGGAACCAACCGAGAAGTCCAGGAGCTTGCCATAGAAGCTTGTCGGAATTGGCTAAGAAGATCGTCGCAAAGTCCAGGAGCTTGTCGGGAGTCCACCGGAGCATTACTGAGAGTTCGTCGGATGTTCGCCGGAAGTATGCCGGAAGCTCATCGGAAATGGATTTCAAAAGTCTTCTCTTCCAATGAACGATTGGAATGAGTTGGAGAAGAAGACTTTCGCTTTAAACGCAAAGGCTATGAATGTCTTGTTTTGTGCATTAGATAAAAATGAGTTTAATCGAGTGTCGATTTGTGAAATGACTTTTGATATTTAGCACACACTCGAAGTGGCTCATGAAGGTACTAGTAGAGTGAATGAGTAAAAAATTAACCTTTTAGTGCATTCTTATGAATTGTTTCGAATGAAACCGAGTAAGACCATTGGAGACATGTACACCCGATTTACAGATGTCGTCAATGGTCTAAAAGGACTTGGTAAAGGTTTCTCGGATTTTGAACTCGTTAATAAAGTTTTAAGATCCCCTCCAAAGAGTTGGGACCCTAAAGTAATGGCTATTCAAGAGGCCAAAGATCTAACTAATTTTCCTCTTGAAGAACTAATTGGGTCACTAATAACCTATGAAATGACATGTAAAGCTCATGAAGAGTTTGAGGATACCCTTCCAAAGAACAGGAAGGATATAGCACTGAGAACACAAGAAGACCACTTGAGAGAAAACTCAAGTGATGAGAACTTTGATGATGATTTGGCACTTTTAACAAGAAAATTTTAAAAAATTATTAAAAGAAATAAATTTAAAAATGACACTAAAAATAAATTTAAACTCAAGAAAGATCAAATAATTTACTACGAATGCAAGAAACCGGGACACTACAAGAGTGAATGTCCCCAAGCCAAGAAGAGGACACCAAAGAAGAGGGCGCTCAAAGAAACATGCGACGACTCAAGTGCATCCGAAGAAGAGGAGCCAACCAACACCGAGCAAATTGCTCACTATGCGCTAATGACCATTGGAGATGAGGTAACAAGTTCATTAGACGCAAATTTATCATTTGATAAACTGTTAACTACTTTTCATGATTTATTTAATGAATGCAAAATAATTAGTAAAAAATATAAATTGTTAAAAAAAGAGCATGATTCTCTTGTTAGTAATTTTGATAAATTAAAAATTGAGCATAATGATAGTTTAGCTCAAAATGCCATGATTTAGAAATACTTCAAAAGGAAAATATACTACTTAAGAAAACATTAGAGAAGTTTGAGGTTGGTAGCAAATCCTTGAACATGATCATTGCCAACAAGGGTCACGTTCATAGAAAAAGTGGAATTGGATTTGTGAGTAGATCTCACCATAATCCAACCATCTTTGTTAAAGGCCCTACCTTGCATGTTTCATCCCAAAAGAAATGTAACTTTTGTTATAAATTTGGGCATGTAGCTTATCATTGTCCATTCAAGAAAGGTAGTCCACATAAATTGATTTGGGTTCCTAAAAGAACCTCAAATAACTCAATGCAACATGATAAGCAATTTAGATCGATTTTTGAGGTACCCAAGGTCAAATGGGTACCTAAAAATAATCTTTTTTTTAGAAACGTTTACCATCACAAGCTAAGAGCAAGAGATGATACCTTGATAGTCGATGCTCAAGGCATATGACCGGAGATCCATCTTAATTCTCTAAGCTCACTAGCATAGACGAAGGATATGTCACCTTCGGAGACAACAAGGGTAAAATCATTGGCAAAGGAACCATAGATAACAAATCCAACTTCTTTATTGAAGATATTTTGTTAGTTGATGGCTTAAAGCATAACCTCTTGAGCATTAGTCAATTGTGTGATAAATGATATATTGTTAAATTTAAATCTAATGCTTGCATTATTGAAAAATAATACAAAAATACATCTATGATTGCATTAAAATAAAATAACGTATACACCATTGACATTAATGATCTTTGTAATTAAATATATTTTTCGGTTTTGAATGACGATGCTTGGCTTTGACATAGGAGATTAGATCATGTTAGCACGAAACTAATCACCCAAATTTCATCTAAAGAACTTGTAAGAGGAATTCCTCATATCAAGTTCATCAAAGATAATGTGTGTGATGCTTGTCAATTAGGAAAACAAATAAAGGTAGCTTCAAACCTAAGAACCAAATAAGCACCTCTAGACCTTTGCAATTGATCCATATGGACTTGTTCGGACCAATTTCTACATCAAGCCTAAGAGGTAGCAAACACACATTTGTCATTATAGATGATTATAGTAGATACACATGAACTTATTTTTTGACACACAAAAGTGAATGCTTTAAATATTTCTCCAAGTTTTGTAAACTTGGAGAAATGAAAAGGGTTTTATGATTTCGTCAATTCGAAGTGATCACAGTGGTGAATTTCAAAACTGTGATTTTTAAAAATTTTATGAATCTAATAGATATAACCACAACTTCTCTACTCCAAGATATCCTCAACAAAATGGAGCAGCAGAAAGAAAGAATAGAAATTTACAAGAAATGACAAGAACCATGTTGAATGAACATAGCCTACCCAAATATTTTTGGGCCGAAGCTGTAAACACGATATGCTATATCATGAATAGACTTCTAGTAAGACCCTTACTCACCAAAACTCCTTATGAGTTGTGGAACAACAAAAAACCCAATATTTTATATTTTAAAATTTTTGGGTGTAAGTGTTTTATCTTGAATGAAAAAGATGTCTTAGGAAAATTTGATGCTAAATCTGATGAAGGAATTTTTCTTGGCTTTTCTTCGATTTCTAAAACATTTCGTATCTTTAATAAAAGAACTTTGATTATAGAAGAATCCATTCATGTTGTTTTTAATGAGGTTTCCGAAATTAAGAAAAATGATCTTGATGATGATGTTAATTTTGATGCTTTCAATTTAAGCGAAACCCTTTCTCCATCTAGCAACTTGGATGCATCTACTTCCAAAACATCCTTACCCAAGGATTGGAAGTATGTAGATGCTATTAGGATCGGAGCGGCACTAAGAGGGGGGGGGGGTGAATTAGTGTAGCGGATTAAAACTTCGATTTTAACAAAATCTTTCATACGTTAAGAATGAAACTTGAGAAATTTAACTTGAAGGCGTGTTCTTAAAGTTGCGCAGCAAGAGTAATAAGGAACTAAAGCAGTAAGAATATTTGCAGTAATGTAAATGACAATAATAAAAAGCAAACCAGAGATTACGCCAATTTTTAGAGTGGTTCGGTCAAATGACCTACTCCACTTGCGAGGCCCCTCTTCGATGAGGCTCCCACCTTCCACTAGCAAGTCTCTTGAAATGGAAGGGTAAACACCCCTCTTACAACCTTTTACAAGCAGCTCAACCTCTTACAAATTTTCAATAAGAAAGAAGGAGGAGAACTCTCTAGCAAATTGAAAACAAGACTTGCTAAGACTTTCTAAGACTTTTCTCTCAATCAAAATGCTTCTCAAAAGTTGTAACCTCAGCTGAGATTTGAGGGGTATTTATAGGCCTCAAGAGGATTCAAATTTTGGGTTTCAAAATTTGAATTCTCTTAGGGTTCCCGGTGCTGGAGGTTCCACCGCCCAGCCAGGCGGTGCCACCGCCCAGCGCTCGGGTGCTGGACGGTGCAACCGCCTAGCCAAGGAGGTGTCACCGCCCAGCCAGGCGGTGCCACCGCCTGGCTTTCTGATTCATTGGTTTGGCTTAATTTTAGCCCAAACCAAATCTGACTTTGGGCCCAGTTTGCCCCTAACCAGGATATAGGATTATCTCTTAATCTTAATCCTAATTATAGGTGAACTACATAACACAAAAAAACATCCTAAGCAAGTTTTTTAACCGCGAACGTCGAGTCTTGTTCCGGCGAGCTTTCCGACGAACTTCTTCCGACGGACTCCCTGCAAGCTCCCAATCTTTGTGATGACTTTAACGAGTAGCCGAGCCTTCTTAGTGATCTCCGCGAGCCTCCGACGATTTCTTCGGCGAACTTCCGACACGTTCCCGATTTCTTCTCGGATGGTTCCGGCAGCATCTCCGATGATTCTTCGGTCTCTTAAACGTCCATCGAGCTCGACTCCGGTATCCTTGCTTTATGTTTTCTGGTTATCGTAGTTAATCCTGCACACTTAACTCAATAATATGGATTAGATCAATTAACCCACCAATTGATTATATCATGAAAATCCGAGATTCAACAGATGCTCATCCTAAGGAGCTAATCATAGGAGACACATTTAAAGGGGTTCAAACATGTTATTCTTTTAAAAATTTTTGTGCCAACACTGTTTTTCTCTCCCAAATTAGACCTAAATGTATTGATGAAGCCATGAAAGATGATTCATGGATTATCGCAATGCAAGATAAGTTAAATCAATTTAAGAGAAATGAGGTGTGGAAGCTTGTTCTTAGGCCAAATGATTATTTAGTTATTAGTACTAAATGAGTCTTTATAAACAAGCAAGAAGAATATGGTATTGTGGTTAGAAACAAGGCTAGATTAGTGGCCAAAGGTTTCAATCAAGAAGAAGGTATCGATTACGAAGAAACCTTCGCTCCTGTGGCTTGATTAGAAGCCATAAGGATGATCATTGCCTATCCTAGTAGTAATAATTTTAAGTTATTTTAAATGGATGTTAAAAGTACTTTTCTTAATGGCTTTATTTCCGAAGAAGTTTATGGTGAACAATCTCCCGGATTTGAGAATGATAGTTTCCTTAATCATATGTTTAAATTAACTAAAGCTCTCTATGGTTTAAAACAAGCCCCAAGAGCTTGGTATGAGAGACTTAGTTCATTTCTTATTGAAAATAATTTCTCTAAAGGCAAGGTCGATACTACATTGTTTATCAAAAGTTTTAAAAATAATTTTTTTATTGTTCAAATTTATGTTGATGATATTATCTTCAGTTCCACGAATGAATCTCTTTGTGAATCATTTGCTAAGAGTATGAGTCTTGAATTTGAAATGAGTTTGATGGGAGAATTAACCTTCTTTTTGGGCTTATAAATTAAACAACTATGTAATGGCATCTTTCTTAGTCAAAAAAAATATATCTTAGATTTCCTAAAAAGGTTTAATATGGATAGCTCAAAGGCTATCAACACTCCTATGAGTACCTCCACTAAGTTAGAAATTGATGAAAGGAGAGAAAGCTTTGATCAAAAAGCTTATAGGGGTATGATAGGAAGTTTACTTTACCTCACCGCAAGTAGACCGAATATCATGTTTAGTGTATGACTTTGTGCTAGGTTTTAATCTAATCCTAAGATATCTCATTTTAAAGCAGTTAAGAGAATTCTTAGATATCTTAAAGGAACCACAAATATAAGATTATGGTATCCAAAATCTGAAAACTTTGAGCTAATTGCTTATGATGCGGATTTTGCTGGATGTAGATTAGATAGAAAAAACACATCAGGAACATGTCAATTTTTAGGACACACACTTGTTTCTTAGATTTCCAAGAAACAAAATTCAGTTGCACTATCTACAACCGAAGCTGAGTACATTGCAGCTAGTGCATGCTATGCACAAGTTGTGTGGATGAAAAACACTTTAGCGGATTATAAGATTCATTTTAAAAATATCCCCATAAAATGTGATAACACATGTGCAATATGTTTAACAAAGAATCTCATTCAATACTCTAGAACAAAACATATTGACATTAGGCATCACTTTATATGAGATCATGTGACTAACCATGATGTAATCCTAGAGTTTATTGATATAAAACATCAATTAGCCGATATTTTCATAAAGCCTTTAATTGAAGAATAATTTGATTTTATTAGAAGAGAGTTAGGAGTGTTAATATGTCCGAATGCCTGAATTTGTTAAATTTTAGACTTTCTTAATTCTTTGATCACTCACTTAAATTATGTGCTCATAATTATATGATGTGAATCTTACATAATGATAAGGTTGTGTGCTTCAATAATATGTTTACTTTGATATTAAAAATTTTGTGTTTTGATGCTAAAAATTTTGATGATGATGAGCGTGATGCAATATCATGTTTACTTTCATGATCATGATTTCTATTGAATATTGAGAAGTTTTAATGATATATCGGATTCTTAATCTTTGAGTACTACAAAGCACTAATGATTTTGTCTCATGCAAGTAGTGATGAAAAGCTATGACAAAACACTTTATAAATGCATGAATTTGATGTATATTTTCTTTCCGAACTATCTTTCACTTAATGTATTTCTTGAATGGAGCTTTTATAAGTCTATGTCATATCAAGTTGATTTTTGATATGAAGTTTTAATGAAAAATAAAATGGAGAAGTTGATGGAAGCCATCTCGATAAATATTTATAACTTTTAATGTAAGAACTTTTTGAATGATATCATGTCATGAATGCTTGAAATTTCATTTGTATGAATTTCTTTACAATTTGAAATATGATATGAATTTTTACCACACTTGCATTTATTGTTGAATCATTCTGCTTTTTGTTGATGACAAAGGGGGAGAAATAATATAAAATATGGTAAATTGATGATAAATGTATGATGTTTGCATGTTAACTTTTTATGATAAGATATCTAGAGCTTAACTTACAATTTTACAAATTGATATCTTGCCATAGAATAATGAATTGCTATGTTTGTCATCCTTAATATTTGAAATATCAAGACTTGAAAATGGATGTCATGTCTTGACATTATTTTCAGAATGATACATCATAATAGGAATCATGATGTGTGTATTGATAAGTTTAAATGAACTTAACTTATCAATATATCTCTTGAACTCAAAGGCTTTGAATTCAAGAATGATTTTTCTCAAGTATGACATATAGATAGGGAGCGTTAAGGTTAACTTTGTCATCAATTGATTGTCATCATCAAAAAGTGTTGAATCTCGGATTTTGTGATGAAGTTAATTGTAATTTATTTTATCTAATCTATATGTTGAGAAAAGTGTGCAGGATTAACTACGATGGTAGTGAGACATAAAGCAAGTGTTGTGCCGGAGTCTAAGATCGAGATCACGTTGGGAGTTCGAGAGTTCGTTGGAAGTTCGGAGATTCGTCGGAAGTTCTACGGGAACCAACCGAGAAGTCCAGGAGCTTGCCATAGAAGCTCGTCGGAACTCGCTAAGAAGATCGTCGCAAAGTCCAGGAGCTTGTCAGGAGTCCGTCGGAGTATTGCCGAGAGTTCGTCGAATGTTTGCCGGAAGTATGCCGGAAGCTCGCCGAAAGTGCGATTGACGCACCGGAACATGAATTGCAGTAATTATGTCTTAATTATCGTATTGAGAGTGTAAATTAAGTTAGGATTGAGAGATAATCCCACTAACTTAATTAGGAGCCAACTGGGCCCTAAGTTGGGTTGGTTTGGGCTGGATTCAAGGCCCAACCAGGACCCAGAATTCCTGGCCGGTGGTGGCACCGCCTGAGACACGGTCTCCTAGGAATTCTGGGTGGTGGTACCACACTTGTCAGGCGATAGTACCACCGACAGTTATTGCTGCCAACGGTGGTACTGCCCCTGTCAAGCGGTGGTACCACCAGAGCTCGGTCTTCAAGCTTTGTCATATGGTAGTATCGCCCAAACTGAGCAGTAGTACCGCCCATTGTCAGATGTCAGGTGGTAGTACCGCCTAGTAATGGCTGTGGTACCACCAGGATCCCGAAAATCTGAGATGAGACACTTCTTGGCTCCATTTTTGAAAGCCATTAGGGTCTATAAATACCCCACCCTTTTCTGCATGAAAGGGCATGAAAACTTAATACATTCTCGAGTCTTTGAAGTGTCAAAGAGTTGTAAAAGTACTAAAGTTCTCCTCCTCTTTTTCTAAGTGTTGAGATCATTCAAGAGAGGAGTGAAACTTGTAAGGGTTGTCTCCTGAACCTGGCAAAAGGAGAAAAGCTGTAAAAGGTGGTTGACCTTCGCCTATTGAAGGAAGGCCTCTAGTGGACGCCAATGACCTCGCCGGAGGAGGAAGCCGAAAGTGGATGTAGGTCATGATTGATCGAACCACTCTAAATCTGGTTTGTATTTCATTTTGAGCAATCTTCTTTAACTGCAAATCATTTTATAGCAAAGTACTTCTTCTCCTCATCTTGCTTTCACTACACTTACGCTCTCTTACGTTTTAAAGTAATTATCTTTTCGAATCGATTTTCTTCGAATGTACAAAATATTTTTTGAAATTGCATAAGTTTTCCGCTGCACTAATTCACCCCCCCCTAGTGCGCTCTTGATCCTAATAGATTGGGCGGTGGTACCATTAGCAGTAAATGCTGCCAGCGGTGGTACCGCTCCTGTCAGGTGGTGGTACCGCCAGAGCTCGGTCTCTGAGCTTTATTAGGTGGTGGTACCGCCCAGTGTCAGGATGCTAGGTGGTGGTATCGCCCATACCCAAGAAACTCGGGATGAGATATTTTTAGGATCCAAGTTTGAATCAACTTGAAGCCTATAAATACCCCTCTCATCCCTAGTTAAGATACATAAGTATTGAGAGTAAAAAAGGAAAGAAATGCTATTGCAATCTTGTGTGAACTCCTCTCCTTCTTCTAAGTGTTAGAACAGTTTGAGAGAGGAGTAAGCGGGGGTGTAAGGGTTATCTCCTAAACCCGGTAAAAGAGGAATTGAGTTATAAAAGGTGGTTGGTCTTCGCCTATTGAAGGAAGACCGATAGTGGATGCCGGTGGCCTCGACGGAAGAGGAATCGACAGAGTAGATGTAGGTCACGATGACTAAACCATTATAAAATCTAGTTTGCATTTTGTCTGGAGCAATTTACTTTAACTGCAAACCACTTTACTTGCTTACTGCTTTCAATACATTTACGAACATGTTTCAAGTTAAGATCTTTATGAAATGATTTTTGTCGAAATCGATTTTAATCGAAATGAAACGATTTGAATCCTTGATTTTCCCGCTGCACTAATTCACCCCGCCCTCTTAGTGTCGACTTATTCCTACTAAGTTTTACACATATGAAAGTTAGCAAAATTTTACATCTTTTGAGATGTGCAAGATATCCTATTTTTGTATCTTCTTGAAATGTGTAACTTAGCAAACATTACTTCTCTTGAGATTTGCAAGATAGCACCTCTTGCTTCTCTTTTGAGATGAGCAAGCTAGCAAGTTTTGCTCTCCCTTTATCATTGTCAAATAGAAGGGAAGAATACAATATTATAATTATTTTTCTTTTACATCAATTTTCAAATCATAACAAAAATAAACAATAAAGATAAATTTGCATCAATATTTCAATCATAAAAAAATGAAAGATTAATTCATGAATACCAAAAGACCATGTGTCATTTTTGATAATTTTTTTCTTTTGTAAATAGAAGGAATGATAGGAAACGATCTTGATTTAAAAAGAACACTCAAGTCATAAAAATCAAGAAATCAATATCAAGATCCAAAAAATGTATAAGAAGAGTTTATGCATTTGGGGGATTTAAGTTTATCATTCAAGCTAGCACTTTTTTTGGTCCTCTTTTTGTGATGCACAAGCTAGCAATTTCCTTCTTCTTTTACAATAATGATTCATTCATATCATAAGATATACAAATCATAAATATTTCAAATCATGATGGTATCAAAATGTCAAATTACATTATATCCTACCATGCATGATCAAAATTTCTCATTAGTATACATCAACATAATATCATGAGTACTTCATGCATAATTTCATATCATCACATGAAGAATATCAAGAAAAATTAATTGGGTAATGAGATATACACTTCATGAATACAAGGGAGTCATGAACCAAATTTTAAATTGTGAATATCAAAAATCAAGATAAAAATTATGATTCTTTTTGGATGACTCAAATAGCAAAAAGAAGAATCATAGTAAATGATCTTGATTTATTAAAAAATCTCATATTATAATTCTAAAAAAAAATCAAGATCATGTTATAGATAAGACTCATTTAAATTTAAATTATCAAATCATCAAAATCATATTCAAGAGATTCAAAATGACATAAATAGATTTATCATTTTCTTGTAGGGAAAAGAAATGATAAGATAGAGATAGAGAAATTTTCAAACTGCATTCCCTTTTTCGTTGTTTCAATTCATATGATTGATTTTATAAAAGCATGCCCAAGTTTTTTTTATGCCAAATAAAAACGTACATCAATGTTTAACACCGAAAAGGAACTTTCATTACGGCAAAGATCACAAAAATTATTATGCATAATTTAAAAAAATAAATTCATTAAGCATGATTTCAAATCATTATGCATCATTAAATCATCAAGACACACATTATTTCTTCTTAAAAAATATATAAGATTTATCTTAAGCATTAGATTTAAGTCTAACATTTTGATCCTTTATCATAAAATATGTAATTTTCATGATCATTTTTAAAATTACTAGAAGGATAAGCATGATTCAATATTTTCTTTTAACAAGTTACATTTAATTTTTCTAAACTAATTTAAAAACAACTCATGAAATGCATCAAGTAATTTCAAAATAAAGCAAAGGTGTTTGGTTATCTTGTCGTCGAAAGCCGTTAAGGCGTAGTTTGCCACCTCGCCTCTGTTGGTTTGTTCTTTATTTTCAGATGAACTTGATTCGTCACAAGCCACCTTGAGTGATTTCTTCTTCTTTTGTAGCTTCTTCTTTTTATGTTCATTTTTGTTCTTTGATTCTTGTTTTAAGAATTTTTTAAGTTTTATTGTGTGGAGTTCAAGGTCATCATCATCATCACTTGAGTCATCACTCAAGTGGTATTCTATTATTTGAAGTGTCAAATCCTTCATATTCTTTGGAAGGTAGTGTTGGTGAACTTATGCACCGTGGCCGAGGAGTCAGCACGGCTTGGTCCACGGGTCGATGTCCGGAGTTCTCAATCGGTTGGAAGAAGTGCTGGAGCTGGCTGGATCAGGGGTCGGGATGTTGACGCCATCTTCTGGGAGCACGTCTCTTAGTCGTTTGGAAGAGGTGCTGAAGTTGGCTGGATCAGGGGTCGGGACGTTGATGTCGTCTTCCAGGAGTGCGTCTCTTAGTCGTTTGGAAGAGGTGTTGAAGCAGGCTGGATCAGGGGTCGGGACGTTGACGCCATCTTCCGGGAGCACGTCTCTCGGTCATTTGGAAGAGGTGCTGAAGCCAGTTGGATCAGGGGTCGGGATGGCCGCGCCTTCAATGGTGGCTGAGTTCCTGCACACAGACCCTAGTCGGGGGGTTCCTGACTTAGGCCCCTCATAGATTAAGTCAGTGGTCTTGTTTCCCCCCTTTTTCTCTATCCCTTGACTAGATGCCGGTCAAGGGCTTTTATACTGTTGCCCAAGGATCGGTTGTACGTGGATTTGGTGTGGCAGCCGATCCCCGAGTGACGAGATGGTATCGTTGTATAGCCACCGCCCGATATGCATGGAACGGTGCCATGCGGCGCCGTCCCGAGCTTTCCGGGACGGGACTCGCCGAGGGGGCGCCTCCCTGTACGGGCTTCGGCTCGCCATTAGGAAGCACCCCTCGTGTTGACTTGGTAGGGGCATGACGCGGCATGAGTCGTGATGTGGCCGAGATCCAAAATATACCTTATCACTTCTCCACCCCCCCACTAAGGTGTGCCTCAGGGTCCTTGCAAAAGGGCTAGGGGCATGCTTGGTTTGTGGAAGCACAAGGCGTGGATCGATCGCTCGCGTTGGGTATTGAGCTGGTAAATCGCTAGTTGACGAGCCGAGTTGCGCGACTCAAGCGTAGGTTGAGCTGGCGAGTCGCTGGTCGGCAGATCGAGCTGCGCGACTCGGGTAAAGACTGTTGGGAAATCTTGTGGGCGACATCACATGCGCAGCGGAAGAACAAGAAAACAAAATCCCCGATTCCCAAAGAGATGTTCGTCGTCGTGCGAAGATTGGTACGCAAAATCCGTGAAACTTAAAACTGCGTATAGAGTAGGTTGTGTTACCTAAGGAGATCGTATATCCCTGTTTCCTTGCAGATCCTTAGGAGAGGGTGAAGGAGGTCAAGCGTCCTCCTCTCTAGCGGTGATCCACACAGCAGGGTTGCGATGACGCTCCTCAAAACTCCAAGCCTACTCTGAGGTGGAGAGGAAGAGGAGAATAGGAAAGGCAAGCAAAGGCTCTAGCCTATGAGGCTCTGAATCCCTCCTATTTATAGAGATCCCCTGTCAAACCCTAATGGGTCCTCCCCTAGTGGGTATTGGATCTACATCCAATAAGACAAGGGCTCCGTCGGATATCTCATATCTGAATCTCTACTCATCGCAATGTCTACCATATGTGTGTGACCCTCTAGGCCCAATATCGAGCTGGCCGTGAGTCATACCCGTCAGAACTCCTTCTAACTCAGTGAATTATTATCTCTGTAATAATTCACTTGACTCATCGACTACGGACGTACTAGGCCACTACGCCGTAGTCCCTAGACGATACAGGGGAATCCAATCCATTGGACCTGTTTGTCCTCAGTTACCGTGTACCTATAGTCCCTCATCCATCTAATATCCTAGAGACCGTATATCGAGCATGGTGTTGTCAGACCCATACGGTTTCTACTCGAGCCTCGCTCTAATCGGATTCTCCCGGAGAACTCTTTCTCTCTCAACCCGAATGACCCTGGCTAGGGATTTGTCTGAGCAAGAACACATGGGATATTCCTCTCATGATGCTGAGAGTGGATGATCCTCTATCGACACTCAATAGCCCTCGTAAGGTCGACTACCACTCCCAATGACCAGCTGTACTAGATCTGGGACAGCCAAACCTATAAGTCTGGTATCAAAGAGTGGAGCACTCATACAGGACATCCTTGGTGTCTCAAGTCTGAGGACCAGATACACCACTAGGACTACGGAATCGCTGTCTGACAATAAGGCATCATCAACCATCCAGCATTCCGTAAGCGGATCAATCAGTGAACTCATTCTCCAATGAGCACCTGTACTGTATCCCTAGTGTCCCTACACGAGCAGCTATGAGACCAGCTGCATCCATCATATGGACGGGTATACAGCACACCAGTCTGTTCGGTTATCACGATGTCCCTCTCGAGTAACCTATGACCGGGATTATTTAGGATATATGTTTAAAGGTGAATCGATCTCATTATCGTGATCTCATCACGATCCGATTCTCATTGCACAAATCCAAGGACATCACAATATATATGCACATATGCAATAGTTATAAAATGATATACCCCAAAATATAATATGCAAAAAGATTCTGTATCAAGTCACACGTGCCATCACTCACGTGATTGGCTTGCTGGGCACCTATGACTAGCAATCTCCCACTTGACCTAAAGCCAATCACCTATGTGTCTGATCCCCATCAGACCCCTGTGATGCTCAAAGACAAAATGAGACAACGGCTTTGTCAGTGGATCTGCAATGTTATCTTCGGATGGAACTCTTTCCACTGCTACATCTCCTTGGGTTACAATCTCTCTGATAAGCTGGAACCTCCTCAGAATACTTCTGATGAGACCCGGGTTCCCTTATTTGAGTAATCACCCCGTTGTTGTCGCAATATAAGGAAGTCGACTTCTCACTATCCGGAACGATTCCCAAATCTGTGATGAACATCTTCAACCATACTCCCTCCTTTGCTACATCTGATGCAGCAATGTACTCCGCCTCTGTGGTCGAGTCAGCAGTAGTATCTTGCTTGGAACTCTTCCAGCACACTGCTCCTCCATTCAAGGTGTACACATACCCTGAATTCGACTTGCTATCATCGACATCAGACTGAAAACTTGAGTCAGTGTAGCCTTCAACCTTAAGGCTATTACCTCCATATACTAGTAAAAGATCCTTAGTCCTTCTCAAGTACATAAGGATACACTTTATTGCTTTCCAGTGCTCCAAGCCTGGATCCGCCTGATACCTGCTCGTGACACTCAGAGCATGCGCTATATCAGGCCTAGTACATAGCATGACATATATGATAGACCCTATTGCTGAGGCATAAGGTATCATATTCATGTTCGCCCTTTCTTCTGGAGTCTTTGGGGACATACTCGTAGAAAGCGATATCCCATGTCTCATCGGTATGAGACCTCTCTTGGAATTTTCCATGCCAAACCTTTTGACAATGGTTTCTATGTACCTGGACTAGGACAAGCCAAGCATCCTCTTGGATCTATCTCTATAGATTCTAATCCCCAAGATATAGGATGCTTCCCCTAAGTCCTTCATGGAGAAGTGTCTAGATAACCAAGCCTTTACTATAGATAGCATTCCTACGTCATTCCCAATGATGAGGATATCATCCACATATAACACCAAAAAGGTGATAGCGCTCCCACTTACCTTCCTGTACACACAAGGCTCATCTTCGTTCTTAACGAAGTCATAAGATCTGATTGCCTCATCAAATCTTATGTTCCAACTTCGGAAAGCTTGCTTTAGTCCATAAATGGATCTAAGCAACCTACACACCTTATCTGGGCAGTTCTTGGACACGAATCCCTCAGGTGCATCATATACACCTCCTCCTCGAGGTTCCCGTTGAGGAATGCAGTTTTCACATCCATCTGCTAGATCTCATAATCATAGTGTGCTGCAATAGCCAATAGAATTCTTTTGGATTTTAGCATTGCTATGGGTGAGAAGGTTTCGTCGTAGTCAACACCTTGCCTTTGACGATACCCCTTAGCCACTAGCCTTGCTTTATAGGTCTCTACCTTTCCATTTACTCCGATCTTTTTATTAAAGATCCACTTGCAACCGATGGGTACAATACCTTCGGGCGCATCAACTAGGTTCCAAACCTTATTGGAGTACATAGAATCCATCTCAGAATTCATAGCTTCTTGCCACTTCCCGGAGTCTATACTCATAATAGCCTCCTCGTAGGTCTGAGGATCAATATCCTCTATATCCTCTCCTATAATATGTCCCACATATCTCTCAGGAGGATGGGATACTCTATCAGACCTGCGTAAAGTTGAAACTTGTGTATTAGGTACCTGAACAGACTCGGGCTGTAGAGTGGTGCTTGAGCTTGGTTCTCCAACCTCGCTCAACTCTATCATTCTCCCATTGTCTCCGCCAAGAATATGTTCCTTCTCAAGGAACACTGCTCTCTTAGCTACATAGACCTTTTGGTCCTCGAGATGATAGAAATAATACCCACAAGTTTCCTTGGGGTGTCCCACAAATTTGCATCGCTTTGTCCTTGATTCTAACTTATCGAGGTTGTGTCTTTTAATGTGGGCAGAGCAGTCCCAAATCTTAACAACCTTAAGATCAGGCTTCTTCCCTTTCCATATCTCATATGGTGTAGACACTACCGACTTAGTTGGAACTCTGTTCAGAAGGTAAGCTGTGGTTTCTAGGGCATATCCCCAGAATGAGATGGGTAGGTCAGCGAAACTCATCATGGACCGTACCATATCTAATAATGTACGATTTCTCCTTTCAGAGACACCATTGAGCTGAGGTGTATAAGGAGATGTCCATTGGGATAATATCCCATGGTCCTTGAGTAAAATCTGTACTTAAGTACTCACCTTCTCGATCTGATCGAAGAGTTTTGATACTCTTTCCAGTCTGGTTCTCCACCTCATTCTTATACTCTCTGAATTTCTCAAAGGTCTCGGACTTGTACGTCATTAAGTACACATATCCATACATTGAGAAATCATCAGTAAATGTAATGAAGTAGGGTAACCTCCAATGGCATGAGTTGACATGGGTCCACATACATCACTATGTATAAGTTCCAACAACTCAGTGACTCTCTCTCCAGTTCCACTAAATGGAGAGTTGGTTACTTTTCCATGAATACAAGGCTCACAAGTTGCATATGACACATAGTCGAATGTGTTGAATCTCGGATTTTGATGATGAAGTCAATTATCATTTGTTGTCTAACCTATATATTGAGATAAGTGTGCAGGATTAACTACGATGAAAGTAAGACATGCAGCAGGAGTTGCGCCGGAGTCATGACAATGATTACGTTGGGAGTTCGAGAGCTCGACGGAAGTTCGGACTGTCGTCGGAGGTTCTACGGGAACAAATCCGAGTAGTCCATAAGCTTGCCAAAGAAGCTCGTCGGAACTCGCCAAGTGTATCGTCGCAAGTCCAGGAGTTTGCCGGAAGTCTGCAGGAGAATCACCGAGGGTTCATCGGATGATCGACGGAAGTTCGCCGGAAACTCGCCGAAAGAAGCGATTGACGCACTGGAGCAAGCTGCAGAAATTATCTTAGGATTTATCGTAGTTAGCACAATGATTAAGTTGGAGATGGGAGGTGATCCCATTAGCTTAATCTTGGGGCAATTGGGCCTCTGAAAAACCCAATTTGGGCCGAATGGATCTACCCATTCGGACCCTGATTGCTGTGGGAGGTGCAACCGCCCAAGCTAGGAGGTGCAACCGCCTGGGCTAAGTTTCCCAGGGAGACTGGGAGGTGCAACCGCCTAGGCTCAGTCTCCAAGCGAGACTGGGCGGTGCAACCTCTCCTGACAGGAGGTAGCACCGCCTGAGCTCGGTCTTCGAGCTCTGGCAGGCGGTGCAATCGCCCCAGTTAGGAGGTGCAACCGCCTGAGCTCGGTTTTCGAGCTCTGGCAGAGAGGTGCAACTGCCCCTGACAGAGGTGGCACCGCCCAGAGGCTTAGTCTTCGAGCTCTGCCAGGCGGTGCAACCGCCCCAGTTAGGAGGTGCAACCGCCTGATCCCGGAATTCCGGGAATTGACAGTTTTGAGCTCCAAATTTGAACTGGGTTGGGGCCTATAAATACCCCACCCATTCAGCACTGAAAGGCAGCAACTTACACTCGAAATCTTGATATCTTTTTGTGATTCTTAGAGCTCAAAATTGTTGTAAAGGCCAAAAGTTCTCCTCCCTCTGCTCTTCAAAGTTTTGAGTTGTAAAGAGAGGAGAGAAAATTTCTGTAAGGGTTGTCTCCTAAGCCCGTCAAAAGGAGTAAAACTGTAAAATGGTGGTTGGCCTTCGCCTATTGAAGGAAGGCCTCTAGTTGACGTCGGTGGAGGAAGCCAAAAGTGGAGTAGGTCAAGATTGACCGAACCACTCTAAATCTTGGTTTGTATTTACTTTGAGCATTTTATCTTTGCTGCAAACCTCCTAAATAGCTACTGCCTTCTGCGCTTTTACGAACGAGTTTCTAAGTTCAGAGCTTTCCGAATCTGCGTTTAGACATAAATCAGCTTTTTCGTACGATCATTACATTTCAGTTTATGTTTACGTTTTGATTTCAATCATAACTGCAAACTGCCTTCTGCGCATTTATAAAACATATCTCAAAGTTCAGTATCTTCAAAATTGACAATTAGACGTAAACCGGTTTTATCGTACGAACGTCGCATTTCAGTTTGCGCTTGTATTCTGATTTTCATCATAAATTGCAAACTGCCTTTGTAGATTTACTTTAACGTCATCTCGCTTAATCTTGAGTTAAAGTAATCTTAGAATCGACTTTTACATCGAAATCATTTTTTATCAAACGAACGCAGCTTTCGGTTTTAATCGCTGAAAAATTTCCGCTGCACTAATTCACCCCCCCCCCTCCCCTCTTAGTGCTCTTGATCCTAACAATTGGTATCAGAGCGGGGTTAACTCTCAAATGGATTAAAACCCAAGAGAGATGGCTTATGCCGGAAACCAAGAGGGCCATTCTATTACACGTCCACCCATGTTCAATGGGACGGACTACACCTATTAGAAGACCCGAATGAGGATCTTTCTTATTTCTATGGATTTTGAACTTTGGAATCTTGTCGAAAACGGTTTTTCGAAGTCTTCTCTTCTAATGATCGATTGGAATGATTTGGAGAAGAAGGCTTTCGCTCTTAATGCAAAGGCTACGAATGCCTTATTTTGTGCACTTGATAAAAACGAGTTTAATCGTGTTTCGATTTGTGAAACCACATTTGATATTTGGCACACACTCGAAGTGACTCATGAAGGCACAAGTAGAATGAAAGAGTCAAAAATCAATCTTTTGTTACACTCTTTTGAGCTTTTCCGGATGAAACCGAGTGAGACTATTGGCGACATGTTTTCCCGTTTCACGGATGTCGTCAACGGTCTAAAAGGACTCGGAAAAAGTTTTTCGGATTTTGAGCTCGTAAATAAGATTCTAAGATCCCTTCCTAAAAGTTGGGATCCTAAAGTCACTTCTATTCAAGAGGCGAAAGATCTAAACAACTTCCCTCTTGAAGAACTAATCGGGTCATTAATGACTTACGAGATGACTTGTAAAGCTCATGAAGAGCAAGAAGATATCCTTCCAAAGAACAGGAAGGATATGACACTTAAAACTTCAGAAGACCACTTGAGAGAAAACTCAAGTGATGAGGACTGTGACGATGACTTGGCACTTCTAACAAGAAAATTTAAAAAGTTCATTAAAAGAAACAAGTTTAAGAATGACACAAAAAACAAACTTGAACCCAAGAAGGACCAAGTTATTTGCTATGAGTGCAAAAAGCCGGGACACTACAAGAGTGATTGTCCCCAAGTCAAAAAGAGAACATCAAAGAAGAAGGCGCTCAAAGCAACATGGGATGATTCGAGCGCGTCCGAAGAAGAGGAGTCCAACACCGATCAAGTTGCTCATTACGCCTTAATGGCCATCGGAGAGGAGGTAACAAATTTATTAGATGCAGATTTATCTTTCGATGAATTATTAAATGCCTTCCATGACTTATTTGATGAATGCAAGATTATCAATAGAAAATACAAATTGCTAAAAAAGGAGCATGATAGTCTTACTTGTGATTTTGATAAGTTAAAAACTGAATATCATGATAGTTTAAATTCATGCATCAAATGCCATGATCTAGAAACTCTCCAAAAAGAAAACCTGCTACTTAAGGACACCTTGAAGAAATTCGAGGTTGGTAGCAAGTCATTGAACATGATCCTTGCAAACAAGGGTCACGTTCCCAAAAGAAGTGGAATTGGATTTGTGAGAAGTTCTCACCAAAATCCAACCACCTTCATAAAAGGCACTATCTTACATGTTCGACACCAAAACAAATGTAACTTTTGTTGCAAATTTGGACACAAGACGCATTATTATCCATTCAAGAAAATTAGTCCAAACAAATTGATTTGGGTTCCTAAAGGAACCATGATAAATTCTATGCAACATGATAGACAATATAGATCTATTTGTGAGGCACCCAAAAGCAAATGGGTACCTAAAAATCATCCTTTCTTGTAGAAAACTAAACCATCACAAGCTAGGAGCAAGAGATGGTACCTTGACAGTGGATGCTCAAGGCATATGACCGGAGATCCGTCTCAATTCTTTAAGCTCACTAGCATAGACGAAGGCTATGTCACATTCGGAGACAACAACAAGAGTAAAATCACTGGCAAAGGAACAATAGGTAACAAATCTAACTTCTTTATTGAAGATGTTTTGTTAGTTGATGGTTTAAAACATAACCTCTTGAGCATTAGTCAATTATGTGATAAAGGATATATTGTCAGATTTGAATCTAATGCTTGCATCATTGAAAAACCACACAAAAACATATCTATGATTGCATTGAAACAAAATAACGTATACACTATTGACATCAATGATTTGTGTAATGAAATGTGTTTTTCTGTTTTGAATGAGGATGCTTGGATATGGCATAAAGATTAGGTCATGCTAGCATGAAGTTAATCACTCAAATATCATCTAAAGAACTTGTAAGAGGAATTCCTCATATCAAGTTCATCAAAGATAATGTATGTGATGCTTGCCAATTAGGTAAACAAATTAAGGGTAGTTTCAAATCTAAGAATCAAGTAAGCACCTCTAGGCCCTTACAATTGATCCATATGGACTTGTTCGGACCAATCTCCACATCAAGCCTAGGAGGTAGCAAATACGCCCTCGTCATTATGGATGACTATAGCAGATACACATGGACTTACTTCTTAAAACAGAAAAGTGAATGCATTAGATATTTTACCAAGTTTTGTAAACTTGTTCAGAATGAGAAAGGTTCTATGATTTCGTCAATTAGAAGTGATCATGGTGGTGAATTTCAAAACCATGATTTCCAGGAATTTTGTGAACTCAATGGATACAACCATAATTTCTCTACTCCTAGAAATCCTCAACAAAATGGAGTAGTAGAAAGAAAAAATCGAAATTTACAAGAAATGGCAAGAACCATGTTGAATGAACACAACCTACCCAAATATTTTTGGGCCGAAGCCATAAATACTGCATGCTATATTTTGAATAGAGTTCTAGTAAGACCCCTGCTAACCAAAACTCCCTATGAGTTATGGAACAACAAGAAACCCAATGTTTCATATTTTAAAGTCTTTGGGTGTAAATGTTTTATCTTGAATGAAAAGGATAACCTAGGAAAATTTGATGCTAAATCCGATGAAGGAATCTTTCTTGGTTATTCTTCGGTTTCTAAAGCCTTTCGTATCTTCAATAAAAGAACTTTAATTATCGAAGAATCCATTCATGTTGTTTTCAATGAGATTTCCGAAATCAGGAAAAATGATTTTGATGATGATGTCAATTTTGATTCCTTGAATTTAAATGAAACCCCTTCTCCAACTAGCAACTTGGATGCATCCACTTCCGAAACATCCTTACCCAAGGATTGGAAGTATGTAGATGCTTATCCCAAGGAGCTAATTTTAGGAGACACGTTAAAGGGGGTTCAAACACGATCTTCTCTTAAAAATTTTTGTGCGAACGCCGCCTTTCTCTCCCAAATTGAACCCAAATGTGTTGACGAAGCCATGAAAGATGATTCATGGATTATCGCAATGCAAGATGAATTGAATCAATTTGAGAGAAATGAGGTGTTGAAGCTTGTTCCTAGGCCAAATGACCATTTAGTTATTGGTACTAAATGGGTCTTCAGAAACAACCAAGAAGAAGGTATCGATTACGAAGAAACCTTCGCTCCTGTGGCTCGATTGGAAGCCATAAGGATGCTCCTTGCCTACGCTAGTAGTAATAATTTTAAGCTGTTTCAAATGGATGTTAAAAGCGCTTTTCTAAATGGCTTTATCTCCGAAGAAGTTTATGTTGAACAACCTCCTGGATTTGAAAATAATAGCCTCCCTAATCATGTGTTTAGATTAACTAAAGCTCTCTATGGTTTAAAACAAGCCCCAAGGGCTTGGTATGAGAGACTTAGTTCTTTTCTTATCGAAAATAATTTCACAAAAGGCAAGGTTGATACTACATTGTTCATCAAGAATTTTGAAAATAATTTTCTCATTGTTCAGATTTATGTTGATGATATTATCTTTGGCTCTACGAATGAATCTCTTTGTGAATCTTTTGCTAAAACTATGAGTCTTGAATTCGAAATGAGCTTAATGGGAGAATTAACATTCTTCTTAGGCTTGCAAATCAAACAACTAAGCAATGACATCTTTATTAGTCAAACTAAATATGCTATGAATTTATTAAAAAAGTTTAATATGAACAACTCAAAGGCTATTAACACTCCTATGAGCACCTCTACTAAGTTAGAAATTGATGAAAGTGGAGAAAGCTTCGATCAAAAAACTTATAGGGGTTTGATAGGAAGTTTACTTTACCTCACTACAACCAGACCAGACATCATATTCAGTGTAGGACTTTGTGCTAGATTTCAATCAAACCCTAAGATATCTCATCTCAAAGCAATTAAAATAATACTTAGATATCTTAATGGTACCACAAATCTAGGATTATGGTACCCAAAATCAAAGAATTTTGAGTTAATTGCTTATGCTGATGCGGACTTTGCTGGCTGTAAACTAGATAGAAAAAGCACATCAGGATCATGTCAATTTTTAGGACATGCCCTTGTTTCCTGGTCATCTAAGAAACAAAACTCGGTTGCACTATCAACAACCGAAGCTGAATATATTGCAGCAAGTGCATGCTGTGCACAAGTTGTATGGATGAAAAACACCTTAGAAGATTACAAAGTTAATCTTAAAAATATTCCCATTAAATGTGATAACACAAGTGCAATATGCTTGACTAAGAATCCTATACAACACTCAAGAACAAAACACATTGATATTAGACATCACTTTATACGAGATCATGTTACTAATCATGACGTAACCATAGAGTTCATTGATACTAAACATCAACTAGCTGACATTTTTACAAAACCTCTAAGTGAAGAACAATTTGATTTGCATAAGAAGAGGATTAGGAATGTTGATGTGTCCGAATAGATAAACTAGTCAAAATTATTTTTCGGACTTTATTGAATGATCAAATCGCTTGATTCCCATGTGTTGAAATGTTTTGTCTTCATAATTTTATTTGAAAAACTATAGCATGAAAGAATTCATCTCATTTTCGGATTCGCTTAACTGTTGGAATGACAAAAATCAAATACACTCTTTTGAAAAATATTTTTTCCGAAATGGATTTGATAAAATGACTTTCCTCCTTCATACACAAAGGATTATAACATAAAAGGAGAAAAAGTATTCAAAGCATTATACGTATCATGCCTTCCTTTATATGCTTGATAACTTGCTTATATTGTTCTCCTGGTATCACATCTACCATGCTTTTTGTTGATGACAAAGGGGGAGAAATATATGAATTGATGCTATAAACACTGATGCTATGATTATGCCATGCCTGCATCATCAAGGGATATATGAACAGATGCCATATATAGAAATGCAACACTTGCTAAAATATTTGAAATGTGTACATCATGTAATGATATCAAAATCTTACTTCACAGCTTTACATGTTGATATCTTACAATATGATGACTTATTACCATCATTCAAAATTGTTATGTAAGAATGAATGTCAAGTATTGACATCATTCTTCAGAGATGTCACTTGAATTCTTAGGTCTTGAATTCAAGAATGACTTATCTCAAGTATGGCATGTAGACAGGGGGAGTTAAGGTTAACTCCATTATCAATTGATTGTCATCATCAAAAAGGGGGAGATTGTTGAATCTCGGATTTTGATGATGAAGTCAATTGTCATTTGTTGTCTAACCTATATGTTGAGATAAGTGTGCAGGATTAACTACGATGAAAGTAAGACATGCAACAGGAGTTGCGCCGGAGTCATGATAATGATCACGTTGGGAGTTCGAGAGCTCGACGGAAGTTCGGACTATCATCGGAGGTTCTTCGGGAACAAATCCGAGTAGTCCATAAGCTTGCCAAAGAAGCTCGTCGGAACTCGCCAAGTGTATCGTCGCAAGTCAAGGAGTTTGCCGGAAGTCCGCAAGAGAATCACCGAGGGTTCATCGGATGATCGATGGAAGTTTGCCGGAAACTCGCCAGAAGAAGCGATTGACGCACCGGAGCAAGCTGCAGAAATTGTCTTAGGATTTATCATAGTTAGCACAATGATTAAGTTGGAAATGAGAGGTGATCCCATTAGCTTAATCTTGGAGCAATTGGGCCCCTGAAAAACCCAATTTGGGCCGAATGGATCTACCCATTCGGACCGTGATTGCTGTGGGAGGTGCAACCGCCCAAGCCAAGAGGTGCAACCGCCTGGGCTAAGTCTCCCAGGGAGACTGGGCGATGCAACCGCCCCAGCCAGGAGGTGCAACTGCCTGGGCTCAGTCTCCAAGCGAGACTGGGCGGTGCAACCTCTCTTGACAGGAGGTAGCACCGCCTGAGCTCGGTCTTCGAGCTCTGGCAGGCGGTGCAACCGCCCCAGTCAGGAGGTGCAACCGCCTGAGCTCGGTCTTCGAGCTCTGGCAGAGAGGTGCAACCGCCCCTGACAGAGGTGGCACCGCCCAGAGGCTCAGTCTTCGAGCTCTGCAAGGCGGTGCAACCGCCCGAGTAAGGAGGTGCAACCGCCTGATCCCGGATTTTCGGGAATTGACAGTTTTGAGCTCCAAATTTGAACTGGGTTGGGGCCTATAAATACCCCACCCATTCAGCACTGAAAGGTAGCAACTTACACTCGAAATCTTGATATCTTTCTGTGATTCTTAGAGCTCAAAATTGTTGTAAAGGCCAAAAGTTCTCCTCCCTCTGTTCTTCAAAGTTTTGAGTTGTAAAGAGAGGAGAGAAAATTTCTGTAAGGGTTGTCTCCTAAGCCCATCAAAAGGAGTAAAACTGTAAAAGGGTGGTTGGCCTTCGCCTATTGAAGGAAGGCCTCTAGTTGACGTCGGTGACCTCGTCGGTGGAGGAAGCCAAAAGTGGAGTAGGTCAAGATTGACCGAACCACTCTAAATCTCGGTTTGCATTTACTTTGAGCATTTTATCTTTACTGCAAACCTCCTAAATAGCTACTGCCTTCTACGCTTTTACGAATGAGTTTCTAAGTTCAGAGCTTTCCGAATCTGCGTTTAGACGTAAATCGACTTTTTCGTACGATCATTACATTTCAGTTTACATTTACGTTTTGATTTCAATCATAACTGCAAATTGCCTTCTGGGCATTTATAAAACATATCTCAAAGTTCAGTATCTTCAAAATTGACATTTAGACGTAAACCGGTTTTATCGTACGAACGTCGCATTTCAGTTTACGCTTGCATTCTGATTTTCATCATAAACTGCAAACTGCCTTTGTAGATTTACTTTAACGTCATCTCGCTTAATCTTGAGTTAAAGTAATCTTAGAATTGGCTTTTACATCGAAATCATTTTTTATCAAATGAACGCAGCTTTCGGTTTTAATCGCTGAAAAATTTTCGCTGCACTAATTCACCCCCCCCCCCCCCCCCCCTCTTAGTGCTCTCGATCCTAACAGAATGGATCTAGATATCCATCATTTAGCAACTTTTGAATCCTTCTTTCATGGATGTGACCTAGCCTACAATGCCATAGGTATGCACTGTTCAGCTCATCTTGTTTCCTCTTAGACACTTACACTCATGATATGTGGAGTAGTGTCTTGCATAAACAAACCTTGATGCAATATTCCTCTCGTCAATCTCCCCTCGGCTTTGCTAGAATTTACAATAAATTGTAGATGTGATAAGCAATACTGGTATCCAATACCAATGCACTATCACAAGAATCTAACAATTGGAGATTGATCATGAATGAACCTGAAGCTTCTCCAAGCTTCTATTTCGCCCTTTCTGCAAGGTACTTTTTGCAGTTCCTCTTCTAGTGCCCATCTATACCACAGTGGAAGCACTGGCCTTTGTCCTTTGCTGGGTCTTTCTTGGCAACCTTTGCTTTACCTGGTTTGCCCTTGCCCTTTCCCTTCTTAAGGGACCTTTTTGCATTCCTTTTCTTTTTGGTCTCACCAGTGTAGAGAACTGGCTTCTCATTCTGAATAGTACTCTCTGCCTCCCTCAACATATTGAGGAGCTCTGGGAGAGTCACCTCAAGCTTGTTCATATTAAAATTCATTATGAACTGTGAAAAAGGAATCTGGTAGGGAATGAAACACAATGTCCACACACAAGTTATCCTCTAGGACCATTCCTAGACCTGTGAGTTTCTCTATCCACTCAACCATCTTTAGGACATGGTTCTGAACCGGTGTCCCCTTAGTCATCCTAGCGCGGAAGAGGCTCTTAGATATCTCATATCGCTGAGTCCTTCCCTGTTCCTCAAACAATTTGCGAACATGTAGGAGAATGGATCTGGCATCCATCTTTTCATGTTGTCTCTGTAACTCAGGAGTCATAGAGCCCAACATATAGCACTGAGCAAGAGTGGAGTCATCAATGTACTTCACGTAGCAAGCGATCTCATCCTCGTTTACCCCTTCTTCGGGCGCAGGCATCACTATATCAAGGACGTACACGATTTTCTCCGCAGTGAGAACAATTCTCAAGTTACGGAGCCAATCCGTATAATTTGGACCAGTGAGGCGGTTGACATCAAGTATGCCACGTAAGGGATTTGAAAGTGACATTTTCTGAAAATAAAGATGCAGCAGAAATGAATAACATGCAGATTTTGCAAGAAATAAACTATCAAGATATGAACTTCTATCTTAATATGCTCCCACTATTTTACTAACGAGTCACGCGACACCCTCAGCACGTGAAACGGAAGTCTCCGGCAGACTTCTAGTGGGGATCAAGATCCAATAAGCGTCTTAGTGTAACCTCGAGGGACTCGACCAATCACACTAAGCCTAAAAGGTAGGCAACTCTTGCCGATCACAACTCCTTGTGATTCCCGTCCTGTTCGGCCTCCGAATCATCATGGCCTCGAGGGACTCGACCAACCATGATGCTCGGTTAAGTCAACACCTTCGTTACAAGATGAGTTTGATTTGATGATATACCCTCGAGGGACTCGACCAAGTATACCATGCCCTCAGGTCACCGGTGACATCTCTATGTCGTAAGCAAGATAGCGAATCGCGATATAGGTGAGTCTCGAGGGACTCGACCAACTCAACCTATACCGGGAATCGGTTCCTACTTATAACGATGGAAGGCCACGTGGGTCAATCTAATTGCCTCACGTTTACCGACTTAATATTATCGAGAGATATTTCTAAGATTTGATATGCTAATATGACATGTCACACATATACATATTTAATATATATCTACATCGCATGCAAATATATATACTTATCTAGTATGTGTATAATCAATTACACCAGATGATCATGGACCACAACCTAATGTGATTAGGCCCGAGCCAATAGGCCTAATCACTCACATCAAGATCTATGTGTACAACGGTGCATCTTCATGCCCTGTGATCGTCCATCTCGTCCTCGTCGGTTCCGTCGACATCTTGATGCATCTTCATGCATCGCGATCGTCCGTCTCGTGGGTCCCGCTATCGCTGCGCCTCCTCATGTGATTACAACTTAATCATAGGTACGCAGGCCCGACAATAAACGAGAAATATAATGGTGGCTCGCAGACCTCAATAATAATAATCACAAGTACAAACATCACACGGTCCATGATCATCCGTCCACACATCATACATCACATGTATAAATAATCATCATCATGTAGGACTACTAGATAATAATAAAAATAATAATCAACTAAACCTTTTAATTAATTAATATTTTCTGAAATCAGGGACATGTAGGGAATTTCTAAATTTATAGGGGTATTTTCGTAATTTGGACAAAAGACAGAAACTAGAATTTCTCAAATTTCGAGGGGCAAAACTGTCTTTTGCCCAGAAAACCCTAATGCCCTTTCCCCCCTTCGCTGCTGCCGCCGCCGCCACCCTGTCGGCGGCGGCCTGTGCGGCGGGGCGAGGGCACTGCCCTCGCCTGCAGGCGGCACGCCCGTTGGCGGCGCTGCCGCTGCGGGTGGGCGCCCCCTTCGGGCGCCGCTGCCTCCGCAGGCGGTGCTGTCCCGCCGGGCGGCCGCTCTTGTGGGGGGGGTTTCACCCGCGGGAGCAGCGGCGGCAAGCGCCGCTTCCTTGCGGCGGCAGGCGTCGCTGCCCTGCGGCGCCTCTGCCCGTGGGCTGCCAGCAACGCCGGCAGCAAGCCTGCTACAAGCAGGCCGTCGGCCGGCTGCTGCAGACGCAGCCCCTGTGTTGCCCGCCTTCAGCTGCGCTTCACGCACGCAGATCAAGGGCAGCAATTGTTGCTGCCCTTTCTCGCTTTTGCGTCAACGATTTTGACGTCAATATTCTTACTAAACACAACACACGCAGTTCAAAACCAATCATTCGCACGAACAACCTGGCTCTGATACCACTGTTGGGAAATCTTGGGGGCGACATCACATGCGCAGCGGAAGAACAAGAAAACAAAATCCCCGATTCCCAAAGAGATGTTCGTCGTCGTGCGAAGATTGGTGCGCAAAATCCGTGAAACTTAAAACTGCGTATAGAGTAGGTTGTGTTACCTAAGGAGATCGTATGTCCCTGTTTCCTTGCAGATCCTTAGGAGAGGGTGAAGGAAGTCAAGCGTCCTCCTCTCTAGCGATGATCCATACAGCAGGGTTGCGACGACGCTCCTCAAAACTCCAGGCCTACTCTGAGGTGGAGAGGAAGAGGAGAATAGGAAAAGCAAGCAAAGGCTCTAGCCTATGAGGCTCTGAATCCCTCCTATTTATAGAGATCCCCTGTGAAACCCTAATGGGTCCTCCCCTAGTGGGTATTGGATTTGCATCCAATAAGACAAGGGCTCCGTCGGATATCTCATATCTGAACCTCTACTCATCGCAATGCCTACCATATGTGTGTGACCCTCTAGGCCCAATATCGAGCTGGCCGTGAGTCATACCCGTCAGAACTCCTTCTAACTCAGTGAATTATTATCTCTGTAATAATTCACTTGACTCATCGACTACGGACGTACTAGGCCACTACGCCGTAGTCCCCAGACGATACAGGGGAATCCAATCCATTGGACCTGTCTATCCTCTGTTACCGTGTACCTATAGTCCCTCATCAATCTAATATCCTAGAGACCGTATATCGAGCATGGTGTTGTCAGACCCATACGGTTTCTACTCGAGTCTCGCTCTAATCGGATTCTCCCGGAGAACTCTTTCTCTCTCAACCCGAATGACCCTGGCCAGGGATTTGTCTGAGCAAGAACACATGGGATATTCCTCTCATGACGCCGAGAGTGGATGATCCTCTATCGACACTCAATAAACCTCGTAAGGTCGACTACCACTCCCAATGACTAGCTGTACTAGATCTGGGACAGCCAAACCTATAAGTCTGGTATCAAAGAGTGGAGCACTCATACAGGACATCTTTGGTGTCTCAAGTCTAAGGACCATATACACCACTGGGACTACGGAATCGCTGTTTGACAATAAGGCATCATCAACCATCCAGCATTCTGTAAGTGGATCAATCAGTGAACTCATTCTCCAATGAGCACCTGTACTGTATCCCTAGTGTCCCTACACGAGCAGCTATGAGACCAGCTGCATCCATCATATGGACGGGTATACAGCACACCTGTCTGTTCGGTTATCACGATGTTCCTCTCGAGTAACCTATGACCGGGATTATTTAGGATATGTGTTTAAAGGTGAATCGATCTCATTATCGTGATCTCATCACGATCCGATTCCCATTGCACAAATCCTAGGACATCACAATATATGTATGCATTTATGCAATAGTTATAAAGTGATATACGCCAAAATATAATAAGCAAAAAGATTCTGTATCAAGTCACACGTGCCATCACTCACGTGATTGGCTTGCTGGGCACCTATGACTAGCAAAGACTAGACCTGTTGGCTGAGCAAATAAACTTGAGTGTAGGTTGAGTTGGTGAGTTGTTGGTTGATGGACTGAGATGCGCGACTCTAGCAAAGATTGGACCTGTTGGCTGAGCAACTGAACTCGGGCTCAGGTTGGACTAACAAGTTATTGGTCGACGGACTGAGCTACGCGACTTGGGCAAAAACTGAACTTGTTGGCCGTGCAACTAAACTCGGGCTCAAGTTGGACTAGCGAGTTGTTGGTCAGCGAACCGCGCTATGCGACTCGAGAAAAAACTGAACCTGTTGGTCAAGCAACTGAACTCGGGTTCAGGTTGGACTGGTGAGTCACTGGTTGGTGGACCAGGCTACACGACTCTGGCAAAGACTGGACCTATTGGCTGAGCAATTGAACTCGGGCTCAAGTTGGACTAGCGAGTTGTTGGTCGGCGGACCGAGCTATGCGACTCGAGCAAAGATTGAACCTGTTGGCCGAGCAATGGAACTTGGGCTTAGGTTGGACTGGCAAGTCGCTGGTCGGCGGACTGAGCTACGCGACTCAGGCAAAAACTGGACCTGTTAGCTGAGCAACTGAACTCGAGCTCAGGTTAGACTGGCGAGTCACTAGTCGGCGGACCGAGCTGCATGACTCGGGCAAAAACTGAACCTGTTGGCCAAGCAACTGAACTCGGGTTCAGGTTGGACTGGCAAGTCGCTGGTCGATGGACCAGGCTACGTGACTCGGGCAAAAACTGAACCTGTTTGCCGAGCAACTGAACTCGGGCTTAGGTTGGAATGGCGAGTCATTGGTCGACCGACCGAGCTGCGTGACTCGAGCAAAGACTGAACTTATTGGCCAGCAACTGAACTCGGGCTCAGGTTGGACTAGCGTGTTGCTGGTCAGCGGACTGAACTGTGCGACTCGAGCAAAGACTAAACCTGTTGGCTGAGCAACTGAACTCGGGCATAGGTTGGACTGGCGAGTCATTGGTCGGCGGACTGAGCTACACGACTCGGGCAAAGACTAAACCTATTGGCCGAGCAACTGAACTCAGGCCCAGGTTATACTGGTGAGTCATTGGTCGATGGACCAAGCTGCACGACTCGCGAAAAGACTAGACTTGTTGGCCGAGCAACTGAACTCAGGCTCAAGTTGGACTGGTGAGTCACTGGTCGACGGACTAAGCTGCGCAACTCTGGCAAAAACTGAACCTGTTGGCCAAGCAATTGAACTCGGGCTCAAGTTGGACTGATTTGGGTGATGGTCGCCGGACGGCGCACATGCGGTAGTGTACATGCTTATCACAGTGCACATGTTATAATGAGCGGAGCAACGCAGGTTCTAGTGAGAAATTTCCTGTCATGAGTGGGTTCTTTGGCGGGAGCTCGAAATTGGGGAATCTGGGGAGATCTAGGGAGTTATGGTGGGTTTAAACGCTACGATCATCTCTTCCCTCAGGGAGCTCAAATGTTGCCTCAAGGGGGAGGAGTCCTTCCTTTATAAGTCCTCTTCTAGAGTGGTCACTACAACACCATCCAATTTCTTGTTCCACACCTTGGATCTCTCCTCCTAGCCTCGAGGTCGGGATGTCTTCATCTTCTTCCTCTTCCTCGGGTCGGTCGGTTCCTGAGGTCTACGAGTCAACCTCTGGGAGCCCTAGGATAGAAGTGATTAGTTCATCCTCGGGAGGCATGTCCTCGGAGGACACCAAAACCTCTACCGCTCTCAAAATAATGAGGTCGTGGTATGATGTAGACTCGGTGGTAACTGAGGAGCTCCTAGGTCTGATTTGGGACCGTTATTGTATCCCGATAAGCTATGGGCTCCTAGCTTCGTCTCCCAGTTAGTGTCCCTATGACCTATTCCCTGATGGGTTCGAGCTAACCACGGATGCCCTTGAGGCAGGGCTACAGTTTCATTTGAATCTCATCATTGAGAAGTGCCTCCGCGGGTGGGGGATTTCACCGTCCCATGTGGCACCTAACTCTTGGCGCTACCTAGTGGCTTTCCTTGGGGAGTGTTGGGGGGGCAGAAATCGAGCCAACCCAAACGCTCTTCCTGGCTTGCTTTTGCCTATGCAAGGGGCGAGGAGGGTACTACCTGACCGCTCGCAGTGGGTTCAAGATCAGTGGTGCGCCCTCCAGTAACAAAGGGTGGAAAACCCACTATATTTTTGTGAGTTGTAGTTGGGGGTGGGGTTTTAACATTGGATGGACTTCTTGAACCATAAAAAATGTTCCCCCATTTCTTTCTGATGGAGAGACCGAGGATGAGAACCGTTTAAGGGAGATTTTGTCTTCCTCTCGGATAATTAGGGGGATGATCGAGGAGTAGATGGTCGAAGCAGGACTAAGCCTAGCCCCTAGGGGTACGATCGCTTTTACATTTTGGGAGATTTATTTTGCTCCTAGTGCAGCTGACCAACTGACTCTTTGTTTGAAGAGATGGTGATCCTTCAGACGCTAAAAGGGATGCCTTATTCCAAGGTTGCCACAGAACAATCTCGGGAGTTGGAGAGTTCTAGCACCGGCGATGCTTCGAAGAGGAGCATGCCCAGGAAGAAGTTAGGGTTACTGGGAGCGAGTTGACCGAAGAAAAAGGTGAAGATAGGAACTCGGAAGATGTTTGAGTGCTCGATGGCCCGAGAGAGGGAGGCCTCGGGGATTCCCGAGGTAAGGGTTGCCCCTCCCAGCGAGGGCTTGACGAGGCGAAAAGGGGGCATTGGTTCATCTAGGGATGACCCTATGGGGAAAATGTCAACCTGCCCGAAGTCGATGCGGGACTTGTGCTGCATTCGGCCTTATTTTGAGTGCAAACCATTCTAGGCTTTAAGCATGGACGACCTTCCAAAGGGAGAAGTAGGAGCTCCCTATGCCTCCGGTGGCCGTCCCTCAAGATTGAGAGTCGGATCTGGTCTGACGGGTCGGTAGCTCAGGAGTTCTCCCGAGGGGCGCTCCATCCAGTGTTGGTAAAGCAGCTCTACGGCTCTCATTCCATGGTGCTGATGGATCGGGCGGCCAAATCTCTCGTCTAGGTAAGTATGGGTGTCTTTCTTCCCTTTTTGTTCCCTCCCTTTTTTTTTTTTTTTTTTACGGGTTTTGACACTAATATTTACAAGGTCAGCATTATACCATGGCGCTGATCGATCGTGTCTACGATGCTGGTCGGGTGATCGAGCGCTTGGGAGAAGCCAACTCTAGGCTCCGTTGAGAGTTCGAGGAGCTAAAGAGTAGGCCTGGTCCGAAAGCTATGGCCGCGGCTGAGCTGTGTGCCTTAGAGTTGGAAGCCGAGGTGAGCCATCTGAAGGCCGAGCTGAAAGAGAGTCGGGTTCACGTCTGGACGTTGGATGATGAGCTGTTGACTCTCTCTCTTAGGATGTCAAGGCCATTAGGACTTCTTCCTAGGCTGCCGAGGAAGCTCTGAAGGTGGAGTGCCTGGGGGTGCCCAAGAAGATCAAAGAGGCGATTGTTGAATACAAGAAGTCTCCTGAGTTCGAACTCGGTTTGCAGAGGTCGGGGCAAGTGACGTACGAGTTCGGATATCGGGTGGCCTTCGCCCGCTTTCGCGTGAGATACCCGGACCTAGAGCTGGAGTTGAATCCCTTTGCCGATCTGCCAAAGACATTGATATGCTAGCAGAGGTCCCCTTTGAAGATAGCTTGGAGGTTCCCCTGAACCGAGGGGTGTAATTTTTCTTTTGTCTTGGTTGGGTCAAGTCTTGGGCTGTAATGCCCCAACCACAGTGTGTACATCCTTTTGATTAATGAACGTCAGCTTTTCTGAATCTCAACTTCTTACTTTTATGGATAAAACCTTTTCAGATTTGATGCATTCCAAGTCCTGGGTAGGGGGCGCCCCCCCATGGTCTCGAGGCGGTAAGTGTTAGGATCAAGAGCGGTACAAAGAGGGGGGGGTGTGTTAGGACCATTTTTCTGAGCTTTTGAATAATGTTTATTGAGTTTGTTTAGTCCAGTTGTTTATTTAGTCTATTTAGTTCAGAAAGAATTAGGTAAATATTTATTTAATTTTATTTATTATTAAGAGTCCAAGTCCTGGTGGACCCTAAGTGGAACTCTATAAATAGTGATGTAACCTTTTCTTTTAATCAATCAATCAATGAAATATTATTCCAATATGTGGACAAACCCTAGGAGGCCGATTCCCTTGAAGCGATCAAGGAGGCCAATCCCCTCGAAGTGATCATTATCATTTCTTTTTCTCCCTTTTCTTCCATGATAAGACCTTGGGGCCTTATCATTTGGTATCAAAGCATTTTATGATAAGACTTTAGGGTCTTATCATTTGGTATCAGTGTAGTAAGACCTTAGGGTCTTACCATTTGGTGTTCTTGCTGCAGTGTTGTCATAGCTATCAAAAATAAAAAAATAAAAAAGAGAAAAAAGAAAAAAATTTGTGTGAGGAAGGGTGAAGTCGGTAGCCATGACTAAGAGTCGGATCTGGTCCGACGGGTCAGTAGCTCAGGAGTTCTCCTCAGGGACGCTCCATCCAGTGTTGGTAAAGTAGCTCTACGGCTCTCATTCCATGGTGTTGATGGATCAGGCGGCCAAATCTCTCGTCTAGGTAAGTATGGGTGTTTTTCTTCCCCTCTTCTTCCTTTTTTTTTTTTTTTACGGGTTCTGACGCTAATCTTTACAAGGTCAGCATTATACCATGGCGCTGATCGACTGTGTCTACGACGCTGGTCGGGTGATCGAGCGCTTGGGAGAAGCCAACTCCAGGCTCCGTTGAGAGGTTGAGGAGTTAAAAAGTAGGCCTCCTCCAAAAGCCGTGGCCGCGGCCGAGCTGTGTGTCTCAAGACTGAGAGTCAGATTGGGTCCGACGGGTCGGTAGCTCAGGAGTTCTCCCGAGGGGCGCTCCATCTAGTGTTGGTAAAGTAGCTCTATGGCTCTCATTCCATGGTGCTGATGGATAGGGCAGCCAAATCTCTCATCTAGGTAAGTATGGGTGTTTTTCTTCGTTTTTTTTTTTTTACAGGTTTTGACGCTAATCTTTACAAGGTCAGCATTATACCAAGGCGCTGATCGACCGTGTCTACGATGCTGGTCGGGTGATCGAGCACTTGGGAGAAGCCAACTCCAGGCTCCGTTGAGAGTTCGAGGAGCTAAAGAGTAGGCATGGTCCAAAAGTCGTGGCTGTGGCCGAGCTGTGTGCCTCAGAGTTGGAAGCCGAGGTGAGCCATCTGAAGGCCGAGTTGAATGAGAGTCGGGTTCGCGTCTGGACGCTGGATGATGAGCTGTTGACTCTCTCTAAGGATGTCAAGGCCACTAGGACTGCTTCCTAGGCTGCCGAGGAGGCTCTAAAGGTGGAGTGCCTGGGGTGACCAAGAAGATCAAAGAGGCGATTGTTGAATACAAGAAGTCTCCCGAGTTTGAACTCGGTTTGCAGAGGTCGGGGCAAGTGACGTATGAGTTCGGATATCGGGTGGCCTTCGCCCGCTTTCGTGCGAGATACCCGGACCTAGAGCTGGAGTTGAATCCATTTACCGATCTGCCAGAGACATTGATATGCCGGCAGAGGTCCCCTTTGTCGATAGCCTGGAGGTTCCCCTGAACCGAGGGGTGTAATTTTTCTTTTGTCTTGGTCGGGTCAAGTCTTGGGCTGTAATGCCCCAACCATAGTGTGTACATCCTTTTGATTAATGAACGTCAGCTTTTCTGAATCTCAACTTCTTACTTTTATGGGTAAAACCTTTTCAGATTTGATGCATTCCAAGTCCTCGGTAGGGGGCTCCCCCCCATGGTCTCGAGGCGGTAAGTGTTAGGATCAAGAGCGGTACTAAGACGGGGGGTGTGTTAGGATCCTTTTTCTGAGCTTTTGAATAATGTTTATTGAGTCTGTTTAGTCTAGTTGTTTATTGAGTCTATTTAGTTTAGATAGAATCAGGTAAATATTTATTTAATATTTATTTATTATTAAGAGCGCAAGTCCTGGTGGACCCTAAGTGGAACTCTATAAATAGTGATGTAACCCTTTCTTTTAATCAATCAATCAATGAAATATTATTCCAATATGTGGACAAACCCTAGGAGGCCGATTCCCTTGAAGCGATCAAGGAGGCCGATCCCCTCGAAGCGATCATTATCATTTCTTTTTCTCCCTTTTCTTCCATGATAAGACCTTAGGGTCTTATCATTTGGTATCGGAGCATTTTACGATAAGACTTTAGGGTCTTATCATTTGGTATCAGAGTAGTAAGACCTTAGGGTCTTACCATTTGGAGTTCTCACTACAGTGTTGTCATAGCTATCAAAAATAAAAAATAAAAAAAATAAATAAATTTGTGTGAGGAAGGTGAAGCCGGTAGCCACGACTAAGAGTCGGATCTAGTCCAACGGGTCGGTAGCTCAGGAGTTCTCCCGAGGGGCGCTCCATCCAATGTTGGTAAAGTAGCTCTACAACTCTCATTCCATGGTGCTGATGGATTGGGCGGCCATATCTCTCGTCTAGGTAAGTATGGGTGTTTTTCTTCCCCTCTTCTTCCTTTTTTTTTTTTTTTACGGGTTCTGACGCTAATCTTTACATGGTCGGCAATATACCATGGCGCTGATCAACCGTGTCTACGATGCTGGTCGGGTGATCGAGCGCTTAGGAGAAGCCAACTCCAGGCTCCGTTGAGAGGTCGAGGAGCTAAAGTAGGCCTGATCCGAAAGCCGTGGCCGCGACCGAGCTGTGTGCCTCAAGATTGAGAGTCGGATTTGGTCCGACGGGTCGGTAGCTCAGGAGTTCTCCAGAGGGGCGCTCCATCCAATGTTGGTAACGTAGCTCTACGGCTCTCATTCCATGGTGCTGATGGATCGGGCGGCCAAATCTCTCGTCTAGGTAAGTATGGGTGTTTTTCTTCCCCTCTTCTTCCTTTTTTTTTTTTTTTTACTGGTTCTGACGCTAATCTTTACAAGGTCAGCATTATACCATGGTGCTGATCAACCGTGTCTACGACGCTGGTCGGGTGATCAAGCGCTTGGGAGAAGCAAACTCCAGGCTCTGTTGAGAGGTTGAGGAGCTAAAGAGTAGGCCTGGTCCGAAAGTCGTGGCCGCGACCGAGCTTTGTGCCTCAGAGTTGGAAGCCGAGGTGAGCCATCTGAAGGCCAAGCTGAAAGAGAGTCGGGTTCGCATCTGGATGCTGGATGACGAGCTGTTGACTCTCTCTCAAGATGTCGAGGCCATTAGGACTACTTTCTAGGCTGCCGAGGAGGCTCTGAAGGTGGAGTGCCTGGGGGTGCCCAAGAAGATCAAAGAGGCGATTGTTGAATACAAGAAGTCTCCCGAGTTCGAACTCGATTTGCAGAGGTCGAGGCAAGTGACGTATAAGTTCGGATATCGGGTTGCCTTCGCCCGCTTTTGCATGAGATACCCGGACCTAGATCTGGAGTTGAATCCCTTTACCGATCTGCCAGAGACATTGATATGCGGGCAGAGGTCCCCTTTGATGATAGCCTAGAGGTTCCCTTGAACCGAGGGGTGTAATTTTTCTTTTGTCTTGGTCGGGTCAAGTCTTGGGCTATAATGCCCCAACCACAGTGTGTACATCCTTTTGATTAATGAATGTTAGCTTTTCTGAATCTCAACTTCTTACTTTTATTGGTAAAACCTTTTCAGATTTGATGCATTCCAGGTCCTCGGTAGAGGGCTCCCCCCCATGGTCTCGAGGCGGTAAGTGTTAGGATCAATAGCGGTACTAAGAGGGGGGGTGTGTTAGGACCCTTTTTCTGATCTTTTGAATAATGTTTATTGAGTCTATTTAGTCTAGTTGTTTATTGAGTCTATTTAGTTCAGATAGAATCAGGTAAATATTATTTAATATTTATTTATTATTAAGAGTCCAAGTCCTGGTGGACCCTAAGTGGAACTCTATAAATAGTGATGTAACCCTTTCTTTTAATCAATTAATCAATGAAATATTATTTCAATATGTGGACAAACCCTAGGAGGCTGATTCCCTTGAAGTGATCAAGGGGGTCGATCCCCTCGAATTGATCATTATCATTTCTTTTTCTCCCTTTTGTTTCATGATAAGACCTTAGGGTCTTATCATTTGGTATTAGAGTATTTTATAATAAGACTTTAGGGTCATATCATTTGGTATCAGAGTAGTAAGACCTTAGGGTCTTACCATTTAGCATTCTTGCTGCAGTGTTGTCATAGCTATCAAAAACAAAAAAAAAACAAAAAAAAGAAAAAAATTTGTGTGAGGAAGGGTGAAGCCGATAGCCACGAACGCCGATCCTTCTCAACTGAGAAGGAACCTCTGTGTCCCGGCCAACGACCACCATTGCCCCTTCTCCACCGCCATTGCTGCTGCCCAGCCAGCAGCCACCACTACTGCCGCTGCCCCCTCGCTGCAGTTATCTTCAACTTCAGAAAAAAAAAAAAAACAACGTAGAGAGGAAGAAGAAGCCGTAGCCACGCACCCCTGCTTCCGGCCAGCCCCCCCGCCACCGCTGCTCTCCGGTCAGCGATCATTGCCGTCACTACTTCCCAGCTGAGGGACCACCACTGCCGTCGCTGTTGCCCAGCCAGCAGCCACCAACGCAGCCGCTACCCGCACCCGGCTAGCAACTTCTCCTCCTCGCTTCCCCATCTCGATCGAGCGAGAAGGACCGCCGGCGTTGTTTCCCAGCCAGTGGACCACCCCATCGCCACTTCTACCATTGGCGACGCTGCCCTAGTTTGCCATCGTGCCCGCCCCCCCTTGGGTCATAGCGACAGCCGCCGGTTGCCGCAGCCCCTCCTTGCAGCGGTTGCAGAAACAAAACTTTCTCTGTTGTCGCAGCCCCTCGTCGATCGCAGCGCGACCCTCGGCCTCCTTCTCCTTCTCCACCGCTGCCGCTGCTCCCCGGCCACCAACCCTCCCCTCTCCAGCACTGCCGCCCCTACTTCCCGGCAGCCCGCACCCCTGCTTCAGCCCGCCGCACCGCTGCTTCCCTTCTTCCCCACTGCCGTTGTAAGGCAACTCCTTCTCCATCACTACCGTTGCTTCCTGGCCACTCGACCACCGCTGCCGCTGCTCCTTGGCCAGTGACCTTCGCCTCCTCACTGCCCCATCTCACTCGAGCGAGAAGGGCTATGGCTGCTACTTCGCATCCAGCGGATCACCCCCTCGTCTCTTCTATCGTCAGCTATGCTGCCACAATCGCACCACCGTCGCTGTCTTCCCTTGGGTCACAGCCATTGCAGCCACAACCGCTCAACCTCCCCTCCTCGCGGCGACCACAACAGAGCAACTTTGCATTTTCTGCTGCAGCCACCGATCACCACAGTTCCTAGCTAGCAACCACCACCGCTGTTGCTCTCAGCCAATGACTAACCCCTCGTTCTACAGCAGCCGCCATCTAGCAGCACACGCAGCAACCGCCATCCAGTAGCGCACACAGCAACCACAGCAAGTATGCTGCCCTGCCTCAACCCCAGCAACGCACGCACCACCGATTCCTCTTCTCAACTCCCCCTCCCCCTTGCTTAGCATCTTCTGCCACAACCACATGTTGCCTTTGTTAGGATCAAGAGCACTAAGAGGGGGGGGGGGTGAATTAGTGCAGCGGAAAACCTTCTGCGATTAAAATCGAAAACTGCTTTCGTTCGATAGAAGTGATTTTGGTAAGAAAGCCGATTCGTAAATCACTTCAACTTTTGACTAGGAGAGATGCAGCAAAGATATGAACGCAGTTTGCAGTTATGATGGAAATCAGAATATAAGCGCAAACTGAAATACGACGTTCGTACAATAAAAGCGATTTCAGTATAAAAGCTGATTCGTAAACCACTTTAACTTAAGATAAGGCGAGATGCAGTTAAATCAAAGATATAAAGTCAGTTTGCAGTTATAATGGAAATCAGAACGTAAGCGCAAACTGAAATACGATGTTCGTACGATAAAACTGATTTGCGTCTTAAACCTCGATTCGGAAAGCACTGAACTTTGAAACACGTTCGTAAAAACACAGAAGGCAGTAAGCTATTAAGGAGGTTTGCAGTAAAGATAAGATTCTCAAAGTAAATGCAAACCGAGATTTAGAGTGGTTCAGTCAATCTTGACCTACTCCACTTTTGGCTTCCTCCACCGACGAGGTCACCGACGTCAACTAGAGGCCTTCCTTCAATAGGCGAAGGCTAACCACCCTTTTACAGTTTCACTCCTTTTGACGGGCTTAGGAGACAACCTTTACAGAATTTTCTCTTTACAACTCAGAACTTGGAAGAACAGAGGGAGACGAACTTTTGGCCTTTACAACAATTTTGAGCTCTAAGAATCACAGAAAAGGATCAAGATTTCGGTGTAAGTTCATACCCTTTCAGTGCTGAATGGGTGGGGTATTTATAGGCCCCAACCCAATTCAAATTTGGAGCTCAAAACTATCAATTCTCGGAATTCCGGGATCAGGCGGTTGCACCACCTGACTGGAGCGGTTGCACCGCCTGGCAGAGCTTGAAGACTGAGCCTCTGGGCGGTGCTACCTCCTGTCAGGGGCAGTTGCACCTCCTGACAGAGCTCGAAGACCAAGCTCAGGTGGTTGCACCTCCTGACTGAGGTGGTTGCACCGCCTGGTAGACCTCGAAGACTGAGCTCAGGCGGTGCCACCTCTTGTCAGGGGTGGTTGCACCGCCCAATCTCGCTCGGAGACTGAGCCCCAGGCGGTGCCACCGCCTGGCTGGAGCGGTTGCACCTCCCAGTCTCGCTCGGAGACTGAGCCCAGGCGGTGCAACCTCCTGCCTTGGGCGGTTCAACCGCCTGGCATAAATCAGGGTCCGAATGGGTTGATCCATTCGGCCCAATTTGGGTTTTTCAAGGACCCAATTGCCCCAAGATTAAGTTAATAGGATCACCTCCCATTTCCAACTTAATCAATGTGCTAACTATGATTTTTCCTAAGACATTTACTGTAACTTGCTTCGTTGCGTCAATCGCTTCTTCCAGCGAGCTTCCAGCGAACTTCCGTCGATCATCCGATGAACCCTCGGTGATGCTCCTGTGGACTTCCGGCAAACTCCTGGACTTGCAACGATTCACTTGGCGAGTTCCGATGAGCTTCTTTGGCAAGCTTATGGACTTCTCGGATTTGTTCCCGCAGAACCTCCGATGACTGTCCGAACTTCCATCGAACTCTCGAACTCCCAATATGATCATTGTCTTGACTCCGACGCAACTCCTGCTGCTTGTCTTTCTTCCATCATAGTTAATCCTGCACACTTAAAACAAAACTTCGATCGAGACAATTAATCCTAAGCAATTAACCAAGTTGTCCGGCATGTCATTGGTCCCTCGACGCTTCGTCTGATTCTTCGGCGCATCGTCCTCTCCTGCAGCCTATTGCCCAATCGGCCAGTTGAATCCGCAACTCCGATATCCTTGGCACAATACCTACTCTTCTTGGCCTGATGCCCGAGTCCATGGCCCAAAGCCTTCTGTCGATACGTCGACCGATCCACCGGCCCGACGTCCAATCTTCTGACATGTTCCTCCGGCACAACATGATTTTCCTGCTTTAATTGTCTCATCCTGATCGAAGCATCCTGCGTCACTCAAAATGTAGATTAAATCATAAACATATGTCAAGTAGTTTCATCATCAAAATACGAGATTCAACAATCTCGCCCTTTTTGATGATGACAACCACTTGATGACGGAGTTAAACTTAACTCCCGGAGTTTAAACAAACTCCCCCTATCAATATGCCATATTGATAGAACCTTGAATTCAAACTGAATTCAAGTCATTGCAATATTCATCATGAATACTTGCAACACGTCATTATGAACTTATGCATAAACTTATGCATAACGTGTCATGTCATCAACATACTTCTCCCCCTTTGTCATCAACAAAAAGGAGAAGTACCACAATCAAGTGTTTGTGATATTGGTTCAACTCATTGCATGAAAAACATAATATCAAGTTTTATCATCATGCAGTTTTGAAGCCAGAAAATTTAGCAAATATTACATCATGCTTAGAACATTCAAGCTATCAAGTTTTAGAGATGCAAGTTTTACAGTATACAAGATAGCACTTTTAGAACATGCAAGCTAGCAATGTTACAATATTTTAGAACTTGCAAGCTAGCAATTTAGAGATGTTCAAGAAGGCAACTCTTGCTTCTTGAAATATGCAAGTTGCAAGCTAGCAAATTTTTACGATATGCAAGTTTTGCTTCTTGAGATAGGCAAGATAGCACTTTTGCAATTTTTGTTCAAGATAACAAGCTCTTTCTTACCTTTTGAGAAGTGTCATTTTTGCTTTCTTTGCAAAGTGCAAGCTAGCAAAATGCCAAACTAGCAAGAGATAATGTTTTACATGAGGCAAGCAAACAATTTGGCAAGTATTACATTTGCATCTTCTCTTTAGAGGAGTGTAATTTTTGCTTTCATCTTGAATTGTGTAAGCTAGTTAGTTTGCCTCTTTTCATGATGTCCACACTAAAAATTCTTGCACCCCCTTTGTCATTGTCAAAAAGAAGGGAAGACCCTTTTTTCAATTTTCAGATTATGACAAAGGTAAGTATCAATTTTATTTGTGCATCATTATATATTCAAATTAAAATATATACAATTTCAAAAGCCTTATTTTTCATGCACGATACCGAAAAATAAATCAATCATCATGTTAGAACCCTTGCAGATTCTAAACTTGGGGTTGATCTCTTTAGGGGATCGACCTCCTTGGAACTCTATAGGGGTTCCTCCCTCCAAGTTGCTGTTCAAAGGCTGTAGAAAAGATTCATCTATTGCTTAAGAAAAGAGAAGGAATACATGGCTATTTATAGGGCTTATAAACCCTAACTCCTAATAGGACTCCTACTTAAGACTCTTACTTCTAACCAACTCCTAATATGACTCTTACTCAAGACTCCTATGTTGAATCTCGGATTTTGATGATGAAACTAATTGATTGTGTTTAAATGTTTGACTACATTTTGAGTGATACAGGTCTACTCGATCAGGATTAGACAATTAACGCAGGAGGAATTGACGTTGCGTCGGAGGAGATCACGTCAGGATATTGGATGGCAGAAGGCTTCGGGCGTCGGGCATCGGGCCAAGGAGAGCGAAATTGCGCCAAGGATATCGGGGTTGCGGAGGTCAACCGCCGATTGGGCAACAAGCTGCAAGAGAGGACGATGCACCGAAGAATCGGATGAAGCGCCAACCAATGACGTGCCGGGCAACAGAATGTCAATTTGCGTTATAATAATTGTCTAGATCGGAGTAGAGTGTTTGCTTGTGTGTGCAGGATTAACTACGATAACCAAAAAACACAAAGCGAGAATACCGGAGTCAAGTTCGATGGACGTTTAAGAGTCCGAAGAATCGTCGGAGATGCTGCCAGAACCAACCGAGAAGAAATCGGGAACCTGTCGAAATTTTCGGAAGTTCGCCGAAGAGATCGTCGGAGGTTCACGGAGATCACCGAGAAGGCTCGGCTACTCATTAAAGTCATCACAAGTTCGGGAGCTTGCTAGAAGCCCGTTAGCAGAAAGTTCGTCGGAAAGCTCGCCAGAACAAGACTCGACGTTCGCGGTTGAAAATTTGCTTAGGATGTGTTTTGGTTATGTAGTCCACTTGTAATTAGGATTAGGATTAAGAGATAATCCTATATCCTGGTTAGGGGCCAACTGGGCCCAAAGTCAGAGTTGGTTTAGGCTAAAAATTAAGCTAAACCAGCGAACTAGAGAGCCAAGATTGAAGCCCAACTAGTGGCTGAAAACACTGTAGTCGGGCTGAAAACACTGTAGGCGGTGGCACCGCCTAGCTGGGCGGTGGCACCGCCCACCACCCGAGAGCTGGGCGGTGACACCTCCTGGCTGGGCGGTGGCACCGCCCAGCACCCGAGCCCTGGGCGGTGGCACCGCTTGGCTGGGCGGTGGCACCTCCAACAGCGGGAACCCAAAGAGAATTCAAATTTTGAAGCCCAAATTTGAATCCTCTTGAGGCCTATAAATACCCCTCAAATCTCAGCTGAGAGAACAATTTTTTGAGCAGCAAGTGTTTGAGAGAAAAGCCTTAGAAAAGTGTTAGCTTGTCTTGTTTTCAATTTGCTAGTGTTCACCTCCTTCTTTCTTGTTGAAAATCTGTAAGAGAGTGAACCGCTTGTAAAAGTTGTAAGAGGGGTATTCACCCTTCACTTTCAAGAGACTTGCTAGTGGAAGGTGGGAGCCTCATCGAAGAGGGGCCTCGCAAGTGGAGTAGGTCATTTGACCGAACCACTCTAAAAATCGGCGTAATCTCTGGTTTGCTTTTTATTATTGTCATTTACATTACTGCAAATCTTCTTACTGCTTTAGTTCCTTATTACTCTTGCTGCGCAACTTTAAGAACACGCCTTCAAGTTAAATTTCTCAAGTTTTGTTCTTAACATACGAAAGATTTTTTGATTAAAACCGAAGTTTTAATCCGCTGCACTAATTCACCCCCCCTCTTAGTGCCGCTCCGATCCTAACAATTGGTATCAGAGCCACGGTTTTCTACTTTGGTTTAACACCCAAATAGAAATGGCTCTTTATGGCTTTCAAGAGGGTCACTCTCTCATTCGTCCTCCCTTTTTCAATGGGACGGACTACACTTGTTGGAAAACTCGAATGAGAGTTTTCTTACTTTCTTTGGATTTGAATTTATGGGACATAGTCGAAAATGGATTTGAAATGTCTTCTCTCCCAATGAACCATTGGAATGATTTGGAGAAGAAGATGTTTTCTTTAAATGCAAAGGCTATGAATGCCTTATATTGTGCACTTGACAAAAGTGAATTTAATTGCGTTTCGATGTGTGACTCGGCTTTTGATATTTGGAGAACTCTAGAGGTCACTCATGAAGGCACTAGCCGAGTGAAAGAGTCCAAAATCAATATTCTTGTGCATTCTTATGAACTTTTCCGGATGAAACCAAGTGAGTCCATCGGAGACATGTACACCCGGTTCACGGATGTCATCAATGGACTCAAAGCTCTTGGTAAAAGTTTTTCTAATTTTGAACTAGTCACTAAAATCTTAAGATCCCTTCCAAAAAGTTGGGATCCAAAAGTTACGGCCATTCAAGAGGCCAAGGACCTTAAAACATTCCCTCTCGAAGAACTTATTGGGTCTCTAATGACCTACGAAATGAACAATGTGGCAAAAAAGAAACTCGAGAACAACCTTCCAAATGATAGGAAGGATTTGGGACATAGAACACATGAATACCACTCGAGCATAAGCTCAAGTGATGGTGAACTTAAACTACAAATGAAACAAAAATTAAAAAGCAAAAAGAATGGAACTACTTGCTTTGAACGCAAGAAGAACAAAAGTTGGGATGAATTGAGCTCTTCCGAAGACGAGGAGAAAATCAAGAAAGGCGAGGTGGCAAACTATGCCTCACCCTCTTTCAACAATGAGGTAATCAAAATCCCACTAATTCATTTCGAAATTACATAATACTTTCTTGAGTTATTTTTAATTTAGTTTAGGATTAATTTTCTTGAAAATTGCTTGTGTTATGTTAATGCAATAAAATGTTAGATATAAATATAATGCTTATACACCTAGTAAGATTAATCTTATATATGTGCTTGAGAAGCAAGAATTTGTACTTTGACGATTTCCATATTTATTTTCAATGTCGATGCATGACTTTTGAATGGAAGGTTTTATGATTTTTTTATGAACCTTATCTTTGGTTTTCAAACATGATGTATAGTTTTGACATAAGAACAAAAATTTGAAGCATGCTAATATAAAGTCAATCATATAAAGTAAAACTAAAGAAATTTTAAATATCTATAAGAATCATTCAAAATTATGTTCAATAAAACCATACTTGATGTTGTAATGAAACTATTGAAAGTTTTGATGCTATGATTTGATGATTTTATGCATGAGATTGTAAAGTTATACATGATGATTTTTTGGTCTTGATGGTTTTTATGACAAAATTCATTTTTCGATCCTAAATGTTGATGCACATTTTTATCTAGCATAAATGACATGAATTTAAATAACTAAAAAGAGAAAAGCATTGTTCTTGAAAATTATTTTTCTCTATCTTGTTGATTTATATGAATCCCTTGAAAATGATTTTGGTTTGATGATTTGAATTACAAATGAGTTATATCAAAATCATGATATTGATTTGACTTGAAGTAATGAGTTGAAATCATTTTTTTTTTGGAATTATGTGTTGCACTTTTTTATCTTGATGATCTTTGATTTTTTTTTGTTTTAAAACGATGATGCATGGATTTGAAAGAAAAGGAGATGCATGCATGGAATCAATCAATAAGTTGAAACAAAAGGAGGAAAGATTTTTTATTGAAAATTTTCTTTTTCTCTATCTTATTGATTTATACCTAAGAGACCAATAAAATTATTTATGTCATTTTGAATCTCTTGAAAGAAATGTTGAGATTTTGATGATTTAGACGATTTGAATTTGAATGAGTTTTATCTAAAATCATGATCTTGATTCCGTGATATTTACAAATTAAGATTTATTATGAATCAAGATTTTTCATTAATCGATCTCCTAAGATTTTCTTTTGATTATTAATGAGTAGGTTTTTCAAAAAGAAATCATGTCTTCTGGTATTCACATGTTCTAATCCTTCATGATAAAATTTTTCTGTAATTCCTTATATTCATGAAATGTTTATCTCATCACCAATTATTTTCTTCTTGATATTCCTTATTTGGTGATATAAAATCATGCATAAAATACTCTTGAGATTATTTTGATGCATACAAATGAAAAGTTATGATCATGCATGGTAGGATGCAATTTGACAAATTAATACCATTATGATTTGAAATATTTATAATTTGGAATGATGCATGCAATACTTATGCCTTTTATTATGATAATATATGTGATGTATTGCATATGATGTGAATCATGAATGCTTTAAATGATAAATGTCTTGATATCATGATTGATGATTTTGTTCTATGCATAAAATTTTTAAAATTATGCATAATGAATCTTGTAATTTACAGATTATCGATTTTCTTTTTACCATAATGAAAGTGCCTTATTGATCCTTGTCATAATAAATCTAGCACTTTCGGTTTTAAACATGATACATGTTTTTATTTGACATAAAAAAAAAAAGGGGAGGCATGCTTGAATGAAATAAATCACATGAATTGAAGTAACTAAAAGAGAAGAACATTTTTCTTCTTGAAAATTATTTTTTCTATATTATTGATTTTGATGAATCTATTTGTATTATTTTTATGAATCTCATGGATTATGAAAATGATTTGAATTTAATGGATTTTATTGAAATCATGATCTTGATTTCTCACAATTTTCTATTGAATGAATCAAGTTTGTTTTCTATTTAAAAGGATATTTATCAAAATTTTCATGGTCTTTTAGTATTCATGATATTGATAATTATATTTTGAAACTCTATGTAAATCAAGATTCTTCATCATGATTCTCTCGTTTTATAAAAGAGGAGATGTTCTATGTGAATCATAAGATTTTATATGCATGAATTGAGATTCTTTTTGCTATTAACTAGCAAGAAACTTGTTTTTGTAAACCATGACATGCTACTTGACATCTTGATAATTTATAACTTGAGTTTTCTTTTTGAATCAAGATTGTTTCCTATCATGTTTTCTATCTACAAAAGAAGAAATTTGTCAAAAATGATATATGTCTTTTGACATTCATTTTTCATCTTTATTATTTACCCTTATCATGATTTGAATATTATAGTAAAGAGAAATGAATTACATGATTGTATTGTTATTCCCTTCTATGTGACACTGACAAAGGGGGAGCAAAACTTGCTAGATAGCAAATTTGCTAGCTTGCACAATTTGAAAAGAGGCAAAATAGTCCATCTTGCACATCTCAAAAGATGTAAAATTTTGCTAACTTTTTATGTGCAAAAGTTGATAGCTTGTATACTATAAATTTGCATACCAAAAATACAATATTGTTTATCTCAAGATGCAAAACATACTAACTTGCACTTTGCAACGGAAGCAAAATTGCTAGCTCAAACATTGCAAAGGAAGCAAAAATTTGCTAGCTTACAATTTGCATATTTCAAGAAGCAAGAGTTGCTTTCTTGAACATCTCAATATTGCTAGCTTGCATGATGTAGAACTTGCTATCTTGAACATTACCAAAAGTGCTATCTTATATGCTGTAAAACTTGTATATCTAAAACTTGATAGCTTGAATGTCCCAAGCATGATGCATTACTTGCTAAATTTTCTATCTTCAAAATTGCATGATGATAAAAATTTAATATTATGTTTTTCATGCAATGGTTTGAACCCATATAATAAACACATAAGAGTAGCTACTTCTCCTTTTTGTTGATGACATAGGGGGAGAAGTATATTGATGACTTCATGCATTGAATTAAATATTTTATATATTTGCATGATAGTTTAAATGTTTTTCATAACATGTGATGAATGTTACTTGGATTTGGGATAATCCAAGTGTTCTATCAATGGCATATTGATAGGGGGAGTTTAGTTAAACTCCGGGGAGTTAAGGTTAACTCCGTTAGTCATCAATTAGTTGTCATCATCAAAAAGGGGGAGATTGTTGAATCTCGGATTTTGATGATGAAACTAATTGATTGTGTTTAAATGTTTGACTACATTTTGAGTGATACAGGTCTACTCGATCAGGATTAGACAATTAACGCAGGAGGAATTGACGTTGCGTCGGAGGAGATCACGTCAGGATATTGGATGGCAGAAGGCTTCGGGCGTCGGGCATCGGGCCAAGGAGAGCGAAATTGCGCCAAGGATATCGGGGTTGCGGAGGTCAACCGCCGATTGGGCAACAAGCTGCAAGAGAGGACGATGCACCGAAGAATCGGATGAAGCGCCAACCAATGACGTGCCGGGCAACAGAATGTCAATTTGCGTTATAATAATTGTCTAGATCGGAGTAGAGTGTTTGCTTGTGTGTGCAGGATTAACTACGATAACCAAAAAACACAAAGCGAGAATACCGGAGTCAAGTTCGATGGACGTTTAAGAGTCCGAAGAATCGTCGGAGATGCTGCCAGAACCAACCGAGAAGAAATCGGGAACCTGTCGAAATTTTCGGAAGTTCGCCGAAGAGATCGTCGGAGGTTCACGGAGATCACCGAGAAGGCTCGGCTACTCATTAAAGTCATCACAAGTTCGGGAGCTTGCTAGAAGCCCGTCAGCAGAAAGTTCGTCGGAAAGCTCGCCAGAACAAGACTCGACGTTCGCGGTTGAAAATTTGCTTAGGATGTGTTTTGGTTATGTAGTCCACTTGTAATTAGGATTAGGATTAAGAGATAATCCTATATCCTGGTTAGGGGCCAACTGGGCCCAAAGTCAGAGTTGGTTTAGGCTAAAAATTAAGCTAAACCAGCGAACTAGAGAGCCAAGATTGAAGCCCAACTAGTGGCTGAAAACACTGTAGTCGGGCTGAAAACACTGTAGGCGGTGGCACCGCCCACCACCCGAGAGCTGGGCGGTGACACCTCCTGGCTGGGCGGTGGCACCGCCCAGCACCCGAGCCCTGGGCGGTGGCACCGCTTGGCTGGGCGGTGGCACCTCCAACAGCGGGAACCCAAAGAGAATTCAAATTTTGAAGCCCAAATTTGAATCCTCTTGAGGCCTATAAATACCCCTCAAATCTCAGCTGAGAGAACAATTTTTTGAGCAGCAAGTGTTTGAGAGAAAAGCCTTAGAAAAGTGTTAGCTTGTCTTGTTTTCAATTTGCTAGTGTTCACCTCCTTCTTTCTTGTTGAAAATCTGTAAGAGAGTGAACCGCTTGTAAAAGTTGTAAGAGGGGTATTCACCCTTCACTTTCAAGAGACTTGCTAGTGGAAGGTGGGAGCCTCATCGAAGAGGGGCCTCGCAAGTGGAGTAGGTCATTTGACCGAACCACTCTAAAAATCGGCGTAATCTCTGGTTTGCTTTTTATTATTGTCATTTACATTACTGCAAATCTTCTTACTGCTTTAGTTCCTTATTACTCTTGCTGCGCAACTTTAAGAACACGCCTTCAAGTTAAATTTCTCAAGTTTTGTTCTTAACATACGAAAGATTTTTTGATTAAAACCGAAGTTTTAATCCGCTGCACTAATTCACCCCCCCTCTTAGTGCCGCTCCGATCCTAACATCCTATTCCCTTACAACTCCTAATTCTTCTCTAAGAAAAAACCTCCTACATGAATGCCCCTCTCAATTAGGACTCTCCTAGCTAGAGTCCTAACAGAATGTCCCTCTCAATTAGGACTCTCTTAGCTAGAGTCCTAACAGTTTTACATGAATGTCCCTCTCAATTAGGACTCTCCAAGCTAGAGTCCTAACAGACCCACCCTCTTCAAATCAGCCTTGTCCTCGAGGCTGATGATTCATGAATTCTGGAAATTTGATCTTCATGTCGTCATAGTTCTCCCAAGTGACATCTTCTATTAGTAGGTTTGCCCACTGTATTAGCACTTCATTAGTGGGTCGTCGTCGTCGAGTCACGATCCATCGATCAATAATGGCACTTGGCTAGGTCTAGAGTTCTCTTTGGGTAGTCATATTTGGTGGGTGGCTTTGGGCTGTCTCTAAGCACCTATTTAAAACTTCTGTTTGGCTGTTGGTTTGTGGGTGATATGTCGTACTCCTTTTCAATTTAGTACCCTGCATATGGAATAACTTTGTCCAAAATCTGCTCTTGAAGATGCAAGTAGAATTTGTCACAAGCACAATGCGTCCCTTATAGCATAATTTTTTTGAGTCCCAATTGTAATGAGCCACGGAGCTTGGTGCTTCCTCCAATTTTTTTTTTTTCTTACTGGTCTCCGAATCTTCCTGCCATTCCATCTTAATATCCTCAAGGAAGTCCCTGGTTGGAAGTAAAACGATCGAAAATTCAGCTTGCTCAAGTAGCTGCGAAAGCGCATCTGCAACAACATTCTCTTTCCACCTTTTGTATGTTATTTCATAATCAAATCCAAGAAGTTTTGTTACCCATTTTTGCTGCCCGGGGCAAGATATCTTCTGCTCCAAGAGATATTTTAGGCTTTTATGGTCGGTCTTGATTTGAAAGTATCACCTGATCAAGTACGATCTCCACCTCGTTGCTGCGCGCACAATGGCGAGCATCTCCTTATCATATGTTGACTTATTTTGATAGGAGGGAGATAATGCCTTGCTAGTGTATGCGAGTGGTCGACCACCTTGCATGAGAATGGCTCCAATTCTGACTCCAGATGTGTCGGCCTCAATAATGAAGGGTTGGTTAAAATTTGGTAGTGTTAGCACCGGCGTCGTCGTCATGGCTACCTTAAGTTTGTCGAAGGTAGCAGAGGCTCTGTCCAATCATTGGAAGACATCTTTTTCCCGTAAGGAAGTAAGTGGTGCACTGATTTTTCCATAGTTTTTCACGAACTTGCGGTAGTAGCCTGTTAAACCCAGAAAGCCATATAGCAATTTTCTGTTTCTCGGGGTCGGCCAGTTTTGCATTACTTTAATTTTGAAGGGGTCCACCATCACACCTTCCTCTGATATGATATGCCCAAGATATCCCACCTTTTGTTGAAGAAAGTAAAAATTCGTAGTGGTCGTTGTGTGTTCGAAAGGCGGTTTTCGGTATGACTTCTTCGTACACTCGTATTTGATAATACCCGGATCGAAGGTCCAGTTTTGTGAAGATTTGTGCTCCCTTTCATCTAGCAATTCATCTGCTATTAGAATAAGGTATTTGTTCTTGATGGTTATGCCATTGAGAGCTCGGTAATCAACGCATATTTGCCATGTTCCGTCCTTCTTGTGTACAAGTAGCACCGGTGAAAAGTAGAGGTTGCAACTTGGCCGAATAACTCCTGTTTCAAGCATCTCTTTTAAAATCCTTTGTATTTCATCATTCTGGAGATGTGGATACCGATATGGCTGAGTATTTGCTGGAGATTTGACTAGAAAAATCATTATACAATGATCATGCCGACGAATAAGAGGTATGTTGTGCGGCTCGTCAAATATATTTGAAAATTCAGCAAGCAAAGGAAATAGGTTTGGATCTTCAAATTCTATTGGCTCTCCTTTAATTTGCTGCTCAAGTTGTACCAAAAAGCCCCTGTATGCTTTATGCAAAACCTTCTCCATTTGTTGTGTGCAAATCATCGTTATGTCGCCCTCATGCTTCCCGTGCAGTATCACCTGTTTCTCCTTACTATAAAATTTTATAATTAGTTGCATAAAATTCCAAGAAATATTACCTAATGTCATCAACCATTTTATTTTGAGTATGGCCTCATGATCATCAAGAGGGAGGAGGAAGAAATCTGCAATTATCTCTTGGTCCTGCAGCAATAGTTTCACCTGCGGGCACCTATGATCACACTTCAAAATCCGTCCGTTGGCGACCTTAGCGACAAACCTGCTGCAATTCTCAATAGGTAAGTTCATATGGACAGCAATATTAGTGCTGCCCGTGTTGATGAGAATAGTGATCGGTTGTTGTTTGAGAAGGCCTCCAACTTTCATCGTTTGCGGGTTTGAGTAGCCAGCTAGTGTATGTACCGTAACTTCGATCGGTTGTGGCTCTTCTTCTGCATCTTCTTCTTCATGTTCAAGGCTCTCTTCTGGATGTTCAATGACCTCTTCTTCTATCGGTTCAATCATAAGAAGTCCCCCTTTACTAAAGCGATGCTCACGGCTCCACGGTTCATCACAATGCCAACATAACCCCTTCGCATATCGCTCCCGAAACTCTTCTCTTGATAACCTCTTTGGTGTAGGGACTTGGTCGATAGTAGGGGGGGCTGAGGGCTTCGATATTATTGGTTGAGGAGTGACCCTAGTCCTCCGAGCTTCATGGTTCAATTGCTCCTCTTGATGTCATGCGAAAGAGATGGCTGCCATAAGCGTATACGGTTGTCGCGCTTTAACTTCTCCTTGGATCTCCGGCTTCAAGCCCTCAATGAAGGTCCTCAATAGCTGTTTTTGAGACCAATCACAAGTTTGATTAGATAACCTTTCAAACCTGGTTTGGTACTCCTGAATGGTGGAGGTTTGTCGGATCTTTGTTAGTTGTTCGTCAATATTCTTGTAATCGGTTGGTCTGAAGCGAATCAGTAGTCCTTCTTTGAATTGTCGCCATGAAAGGACTCCATAAGTATGTTCAAACCAGTCAAACCACTGTATAGCATCCCCTTCAAGATGTATAGCTGCAATTTTCACCATAGAGACATCCGCGGTTTTGTGGTACCGAAAATATCGCTCCGCGCGCGAGATCCAACCAATTGGGTCATATAGCCTCCCCTCCCTTGAAAGTCATCTCTTCGGGCTTGGTGTGATTGGGCAAAGCTCTCTCCTTGATATGATTTCTTCGGGCTTAGTGGTCGGCCCAATTTGAGTTCGGTAAAGAGCATCCGAATCTTATCCTCCATTCGCGCCTCCAAGGCTTCGAATTTAGCATTGATTGCCTCCTTAAATGCCATAGTATATGCCCCCAAATCTATGATGTTAAGATCTCTCTTTTATTGTTGGGTTAAAGGCATGTATAGGTTGAGAGAAGTGATGGTTGAAAGGGTTGGTGGATTGGTTGATGTTGGCTGCGGTTTAGGCTTGTTTTGCGGCTATTTTGGGTGCAGTTTGAGGGTGTGGTTTGGCAGAGTTTTAGGGTTGTGGATAAAAGTTTTGGATCTATGGTAGATGGTAGCAAAGGTTTGACAGAAATCCATGGAAGTTGCAGCAAGTATGTGCTGTCTTGTAAGAGTAGAATTGTCGTCGAAGAAACAACGGTTTCTCGACGTAATTTCCACCAAAAACATGAGAGAATTGAGGAGGGAATTGATAGCAAAATCACAGTTTATATGACAGCAAGGATATCTAATTTAATCAAGAAAATTTCGGCAGTATAACAGCAAGGAAATTGGTGCAAGTTGCAATTGCAGAATTCTCGTCGAAAAATTTCAGCAGGTTACGACGAAAATTTACAGCAACATAAAATCATTTTTAGAGATGAATTTCTTAATAGATCAATCTTAGATGGAAGCCAAGATGATCTATGAAGTGTATACGAAATTTTATTCAAAAAAGATTACAAATAGATGGGTTAAGGCAACAATATGCGGCTGAAATTTTCTACAGCACATATTTTTAGGTGTAGCAGATTGGACGTAAAAGATCAGTGGTTTATATTGAGAATTTTTTGATGAAACCAAAGGAAAATCCACTGTTAGGAAGTGTCAAAGCTGTGATAAAAATTTCGTAGAGATTTGGATAGAAACAATATAGTATCAAGATCAAACAAACAGTGCTATGCAGCTGAAATTTTACAGTGCAGATTTTCAAGTATAGCAGATTAGACGTAAAAGATCAATGGTTTATATTGAGAATTTTTTGAAAAAACCAAAGGGAAATCTGCTGTTAGGAAGTGTCAAAGATGTCATAAAAATTTCATAGAAATTTGGATAGAAAAAGCACAGTAGCAAGATCAAACAGATGGTACTATGCGGCTGGAATTCTGCAATGTATCTTTCGTCGTAGAGATGAAAACTTTGTGACGAAAGGTTTATGCAGCAATATAGGAACAGTTTTTTTTTTTGGATTTTCGAATAAGGATAACTAAATTGCAGCAGCAGTAAGGTAGGAAACCAGAACCTGTTGCAATTCACGGGGAGATCAAAGGATGATCCGTGGTGGTGAAGATGATGGCGGAATTCGGCGACGATCTTTTAAGCAATTGTGGGAATTGCTTTGGGCGGTTGTGGAGGGCTGATGGATGGCAGTGGAAGGGCAGCAAAATGCCAAGAACGCTGCTCTGATACCAGGTGTTAGAACTCTTGCAGATTCTAAACTTGGGGTTGATCTCTTTAGGGGATCGGCCTCCTTGGAACTCTATAGGGGTTCCTCCCTCCAAGTTGCTGCTCAAAGGCTGCAAAAAAGATTCATCTATTGCTTAAGAAAAGAGAAGGAATACATGGCTATTTATAGGGCTTCTAAACCCTAACTCCTAATAGGACTCCTACTTAAGACTCTTACTTCTAACCAACTCCTAATATGACTCCTACTCAAGACTCCTATTCCCTTATAACTCCTAATTCTTCTCTAAGAAAAAACCTCCTACATGAATGCCCCTCTCAATTAGGACTCTCCTAGCTAGAGTCCTAACAGAATGTCCCTCTCAATTAGGACTCTCTTAGCTAGAGTCCTAACAGTTTTACATGAATATCCCTCTCAATTAGGACTCTCCAAGCTAGAGTCCTAACACATCATTAATGGGTATATCATACATGGTACTCAAACATTAAAATTTTTAAGCATTTATCAACATGTTGATCATGATACCAAACATTCATCATTTAAAGCATTCATGATACATATCATATGCAATACATCATGTACATCATTGTCATAAGTATTGCATGCATCATTTCAAATTCATGAATATTTCATCATTGCATGCATCTTGCCAAATCATAAAATATACAATCATCATTAATGCATGATTCCTAATCATCATTTATTTTGCAACATGATGGTACCAAATTTGTCAAATTACATCCTACCATACATGATCAAAACTTCTTATTTGTATACATCAAAACAAATTAATGAATATTTCATGTATTCTTCTCATCACATAAGGAATATCAAGAAGAATTATTAGGTGATGAGATAAACATTTCATGAATACAAGGAATTGCATAAAAATCATATCATAAGTATTTCATGTATTCACATTATCACATGAAGCATACAAGACAACAATGCAAAGAAATCATGTCATGAAGAATATCAATGTGAAAATTCAGCAAAGATCACATGATACAATCGCAAAGTATGATATAATTATGCGATATATCATGAGATAATAATTTATCATATCAATGAAAGATATCAATGAAGATCAATTCGTGAATACCAAAGATATGATTCATGGTTCATTAAAATTCTTCTTAACAAGTTCACGATCAAGATTCATATAATTCTTAATAAAGCAAATTGATGTACAATCATCACACAAGACATACAAGGCAAAGAAATCTTGTTATTTCTATATTATGAAATATATGATATCAAGGCTCATGATTCATTTTAAAAGATATAGTACAAAGAGCAACTTGAAACATTCTTATCAAGATCACATTTTAAAATATTCCAAGTATCAAGATATCAATATGACACTTCATTGAATTCTGAGAAATCAAAAGATAAGTTACATTTCATTTGAAGAACTCCTTTTTGATAAATGTAGGGAGCATAATGAACGATGATTTATAAAGAGCTTCATGTTATAATTATCAAGATCATGATTTTAATAATTATTTTCTTTAGCAAAGAATCACAAAAGCACTTTATTTTTGCATAAGAAATCTCATTGTATTATGATTTATAAATTCTTTTTCTGCACATGAATCATAGGAGATATGTATGTGAAACAAATCTTTGCAAGCAAAAACACTATCATTCATATTTCAAGATGGAATTTATAAGCAGGAATCATTTCATCAAATCCATTTCAGAAAAATATTTTTCATATAATAAGTGTATGAGAAAATCCGATTGTTAGGATACCAATTGTTAAGTGAATCCGAAAATGAAATTAACACTTCCATGCATTCGGACAAGATTTTGCTATAGATTTTCAAGTTCAATCATGAAGATAAAACATGCTCATGATCATAAAATTTTATGTATCCAAAACATATAATTTCCAACATGTTATTAAGGCATGTAATAGTGTAAAATTATCATGGCAATTAAGTGATTTGAACATTGAATCAAGAAAGTCCGAAAAATAATCTTAACAAGTTCATGCATTCGAGCACATTTTTGCCATAGTTTTTCAAATACACTTATGAAAATAATACATGCTTATCATCAGCTTAAAATCTTATTCATAAAATTGTTAATCAAAATATTTAATTTCATCATTATGCATTTCTTCAAATCAAACATGATTTTTAATCAAAATCGAGAAATAACAATGGAAATCAACGTAATACACATTATTACTTCTTAACCATGATTTCATATTTTCAATCAAGATCATTTTATTTGTTTATCATAAATTACTTAGCATGATCATAATTTTTTTTTTTAAAACATGTAATTTTTAAGAAAATTAATTCTAAACTAAAAGAGAAAATATATCATGAAAGCATCAAGTAATTTCAAAATAAATTAGGGGGATTTCGATTACCTCATCATTGAAAGCGATTAAGGCGTAGTTTGCCACCTTGCCTTTCTTGATTTTCTCCTCGTCTTCGGAGGAGCTCGATTCATCCCACTTTGTTTTCTTCTTCTTTGGCCTCTTCCTTCGTTCAAGTTTATTGTTTATTTTAGATTTTTGTTTAATAAACTTATTAAGATTTAGTGTTCGAAGTTCAAGTTCATCATTGTCCACATCACTTGAGTCATTGCTCAAGTGGTATTCATTTGTCCGGAGTTCCAAATCCTTCCTATTCTTTGGAAGGTGATTTTGTTCATCATGTTTATCATGTGCATTGTGCACCATTTCATATGTTATCAACGAACCAATTAGTTCATCAAGTGGTAAGTTGTTTAGGTTTTTAGCTTCTTGTATTGCAGTTACTTTTGAATCCCACTTCTTAGAAAGAGAACGCAAAATCTTGTTTACGAGTTCAAAATCCGAAAAACATTTTCCAAGAGCTCTTAAACTATTGACGACATCCGTGAAACAGGTGTACATGTCGCCTATAGTCTCGCTTGGTTGCATTCGAAAAAGCTCAAAATCATGCAATAAAATGTTAACTTTCGAGTCTTTGACTCTACTAGTTCCCTCGTGCGTGATTTCAAGTGTTCGCCAAATGTCAAAAGCCGTTTCGCATGTAGAAATCTGATTGAACTCATTTTTGTCCAAAGCGCAAAATAAGGCATTCATAGCCTTTGCGTTTAAAGAAAAATACTTCTTCTCCAAATCCGACCATTCGTTCATCGATTTAGAGGGAAGTTGAAAACTGTTTTCAATGATATTCCATAAATCCAAATTCGTAGAAATCAAGAAAACTCTCATTCGAGTTTTCCAATAAGTGTAGTCCAATCCGTTAAACAACGGTGGACGAAAGACCGATAAGCCCTCTTGAAAGCCATGAAGAGCCATTTCTCTCGGGTGTAAATCCAAAATGAGAAATACCGGGCTCTGATACCAATTGTTAGGATCAAGAGCACTAAGAGGGGGGGGGGGGTGAATTAGTGCAGCGGAAAACCTTCTACGATTAAAATCGAAAACTGCTTTCGTTCGATAGAAGTGATTTTGGTAAGAAAGCCGATTCGTAAATCACTTCAACTTTTGACTAGGAGAGATGCAGCAAAGATATGAACGTAGTTTGCAGTTATGATGGAAATCAGAATATAAGCGCAAACTGAAATACGACGTTCGTACGATAAAAGCGATTTCAGTATAAAAGCTAATTCGTAAACCACTTTAACTTAAGATAAGGCGAGATGCAGTTAAAGCAAAGATATAAAGTCAGTTTGCAGTTATAATGGAAATCAGAACGTAAGCGCAAACTGAAATACGATGTTCGTACGATAAAACTGATTTGCGTCTTAAACCTCGATTCGGAAAGCACTGAACTTTGAAACACGTTCGTAAAAACACAGAAGGCAGTAAGCTATTGAGGAGGTTTGCAGTAAAGATAAGATTCTCAAAGTAAATGCAAACCTCCTGTCAGGGGAGGTTGCACCGCCCAGTCTCGCTCGGAGACTGAGCCCCAGGCGGTGCCACCGCCTGGCTGGAGCTGTTGCACCTCCCAGTCTTGCTCGGAGACTGAGCCCAGGCGGTGCAACCTCCTGCCTTGGGCGGTTCAACTGCCTGACAGAAATCAGGGTCCGAATGGGATGATCCATTCGGCCCAATTTGGGTTTTTCAGGGGCCCAATTGCCCCAAGATTAAGTTAATGGGATCACCTCCCAGTTCCAACTTAATCAATGTGCTAACTATGATTTTTCCTAAGACATTTACTGCAACTTGCTCCGGTGCATCAATCGCTTCTTCCGGCGAGCTTCCGGCAAACTTCCGTCGATCATCCGATGAACCCTCGGTGATGCTCCTGCGGACTTCCGGCAAACTCCTGGACTTGCGATGATTCACTTGGCGAGTTCCGACGAGCTTCTTTGGCAAGCTTATGGACTTCTCGGATTTGTTCCCGCAGAACCTCCGATGACTGTCCGAACTTCCGTCGAACTCTCGAACTCCCAACGTGATCATTGTCTTGACTCCGGCGTAACTCCTGCTGCATGTCTTTCTTCCATCGTAGTTAATCCTGCACACTTAAAACAAAACTTCGATCGAGACAATTAATCCTAAGCAATTAACCAAGTTGTCCGGCATGTCATTGGTCCCTCGACGCTTCGTCTGATTCTTCGGCGCATCGTCTTCTCTTGCAGCCTATTGCCCAATCAGCCAGTTGACTCCGCAACTCCGATATCCTTGGCACAATACCTGCTCTTCTTGGCCCGATGCTCGAGTCCACGGCCCGAAGCCTTCTGTCGATACGTCGACCGATCCACCGGCCCGACGTCCAATCTTCTGACATGTTCCTCCGGCACAACATGATTTTCCTGCTTTAATTGTCTCATCCTGATCGAAGCATCCTGCATCACTCAAAACATAGATTAAATCATAAACATATATCAAGTAGTTTCATCATCAAAATACGAGATTCAACAGCCTTCACTACAGGTTGCCATCACCATAGCCTCAACCTGGTTGCTCGGCAATCCCCCCTTGGGTCATAGCAGCTGCAGCCATACCGACGCAGTTGCCTTCTAACCCCCGGCGCTCTCACCCCACCCAGTAACAGAAACAGGGTAGCAACTCTTCCTCCAATGTAGTGACCGTAGCACTACCCTCAGTGTCCACCTCCTCAGCAACTTCACATCGACAGTGCTGATGCTCTTGACCGACACTAGAAATAGAAGTTGAGATTACCGATTTGCAGTCATATGCAATAGCTGTTGATAACTCAATGAAAGCACAAATGGAAGCGTTGCGAACCAGAATTGAGAATTGGCTGCAAGAAACCCTTCCTGATTTCAAAAAAAGCTTGTTGGAGCACTGTAGTGGGTTTCAACAATATGGGAGCTCAAGTTTTACGTTGCACATATATGAAAATATAGGAAAAGGGCCCCAAGACTGTGACACAAACTACTCACACATGAAGGTGGAATTTCCGAGATGGGAAGATGAGGATCCGACTAGTTGGATCTTTAGGGTGGAAATTTTTTTTCATTTTCACAGAACCCCAGAAGAATCCAAGGTAGAAGTGGCCTCAATCCAGCTCGATGGAGATGCAATCCAATGGTACGATTGATATGAAACTTTCCACTGAGTTCCTTCATAGGAGCAGTTCAAAAGAGGGCTTCTTGTTCGCTTTGGCCCATCAGAATATGAGAATGTTGATGGATAGCTCGTCAAAATTCGTCAGAATTCTACAGTGTTAGAATATCAGAGCAGGTTTGAAAGATTGTCAAATTAAGCTAGAGATTGTTCAGAACGATAACTTTTGGGTATATTTATTGAAGGGCTTAATCTAGAGATTCGGTGTGAAGTTAAGGCTTGTTAACCCCGCACCATGATAGCTGTGATTTCATTTGCATGCTTGCATGAGGAAAAAATCAGCTTGGAATACCGTCGAAACAGAGGTGTCAATAAACAAGTGATCAGTAAGCCATTCGCCCCATCTATTCCCAACCAAGGGCAACTTCTGATGATTAAGCCAATTGGAGAGGAACCAGAAGCAGAAGAGTTGGACTCCGATCATGAAGGTATGAGAACTTATGAAGATATTGAAGCCAGCACACATACAGTGCATGCATTGGCTAGCTACGCTAACCCACAAACTATGAAAATCGGAGGAACTTTGAAGCATCAACCTGTCACTATTTTGATTGATACAGGTTAATAATTTTATGGACAGGAAAGTTGCATGCCGATTAGCCCACCACATTGAAGGCTATGACATATTCGAAGTAAAGAACGTTAAAGGATGGATTTTAACTTATGATAGCAAATATTCAGAGATAAAATTGATTATACAGGGCCAGGAGTTTCTTGCAACAATTACTACACTGAAAAATCAACCTATTGCTTACACTATCAAAAAGTGGAGACCATACTTACTTGATTAACAGATTGTGATGCGTTGCAGATAGCGTATGACTAAAGTGCTGAAAGAGAAGCTCCCCGAGTTTGATACAGCTCAGCCTTGAGAACAAGGCTGATTTGAAGAGGAAGGAATTGCTAGCACCCTTTTTTTTAGTTTTTGAATAATGTTTATTGAGTCTGTTTAGTCTAGTTGTTTATTGAGTCTATTTAGTTCAATTAGAGTCAAGTAGAGATTTATTTAATATTTATTTATTATTAAGAGTCCAAGTCCTAGTGGACCCTAAGTGGAACTCTATAAATAGTGATGTAACCCTTTCTGTTAATCAATCAATTAATGAAATGTTATTCCAATACATAGACAAACCCTAGGAGACCGATCCCCTCGAAGTGATCAAGGAGGCCAATCCTCTCGAAGCGATCAAGGAGGCCGATCCCCTCGAAGTGATCATTATCATTCCCTTTCCTCCCCTTTCTTCCACGATAAGACCTTAGGGTCTTATCATTTGGTATCATAGCATTTTACGATTAGACTTTAGGGTCTTATCAGGGTGAATTAGTGCAGCAAAAAATCTTTGATTTTCATATAAAATATTTCGTACGTTCGATGAAAATCGAATCGAAAAGATAGTAACTTGAAATGTATGAGAGCATAAGCAAGATGAGGATGAGAAGTAGTTTGCTATGAAATGATTTGCAGTTAAAGTAAATTGCACTAATGAAAAGCAAACCAGAATTTAGAGTGGTTTGGTCAACGTGAACTACATCCACTTTTGGATTCCTCCTCCAAGGAGGTCTTTGGCATCCACTAAAGGCCTTCCTTTAATAGGTGAAGACCAACCACCTTTTACAGTGCTTTCTTCTTTTCATGGGTTTAGGAGAGAACCCTTACAAGTCTCACACCTCTCTTGAATGTGTTAAATCTCGTATTTTGATGATAAAACCACTTGATATGTGTTTATGTTTTAATCTGCGTTTTGAGTGATGCAGGATGCTCCGATCAGGATGAGACAATTAAAGCAGAAAAAATCATGTTGTGCCGGAGGAACATGTCAGAAGATTGGACGTCGGGCCGGTGGATCGGTCGACGTATCGACAGAAGGCTTCGGGTCATGGATTCGGGCATTAGGCCAAGAAAAGCAGGTATTGTGCCAAGGATATCGGAGTTGTGGAGTCAACTGGCCGATTGGGCAATAGGCCGCAGGAGAGGACGATGCGCCGAAGAATCGAACGAAGCGTCGCGGGACCAATGACGTGCCGGACAACTTGGTTAATTATTTAGGATTAATTATCTTGATCGAAGTTTTGTTTTACATGTGCAGGATTAACTACGATGAAAGTAAGACATGCAGCAAGAGTTGCGCCAGAGTCAAAACTATGATCACTTTCGGAGTTCGAGAGTTCGACGGAAGTCCGGACGGTCGTCGGAGGTTTTGCAGGAACAAATCCGAGAAGTCCAAGAGCTTACCAAAGAAGCTCATCGAAACTCACCAAGTGGATCATCGCAAGTCTAGAAGTTTACTGAAAGTCCGCCGGAGCATCGCCGAAGGTTCGTCGGATGTTCGTTGGAAGTTCGCCGGAAGCTCGCCGGAAGAAGCGATTGACGCACCAGAGCAAGTTGCAGTAAATGTCTTAAGAAATTCATAGTTAGCACGATGATTAAGTTAGAAATGGGAGGTGATCCCATTAACTTAATCTTGGGGCAATTGGGCCCTTGACAGACCCAAATTGAGCCGAATGGATCAGCCCATTCGGACCCAGATTTCTTGGCCAAAGGTGTCACCGCTTGGGTTGGCGGTGGTACCGCCTAGGGCTCAGTCTCCGAGCTCTGGCTGAGCGGTGCAACTACCTCTGACAGAGGTGCAACCGCTTGAGCTCGGTCTCCGAGCTCTGGTTGGGCGGTGAAACTGCCCCAGTCAGGTGGTGGCACTGCCTGAGCTCGGTCTCCGAGCTCTGGCAAGAGGTGCAACCGCCCCTGACAGGAGGTGGCACTGCCCAGAGGCTCAGTCTTCGAGCTCTGCCAGGTAGTGCAACTGCCAGACCTCGGAGTTCCGGGAGATGACAATTTTGAGCTCGAAATTCAAATTGGGTTGGGGCCTATAAATACCCCACCCTTTCAAAAATGAAAGGGTAACCCAAAGGCACCGAAAGCTTGATCTTACTCTGTGATTTTAGAGCTCAAAAGTGTTGTAAAGTCTAGAAGTTCTCCTCCCTCTTTTCTTCCAAGTTTTGATATTTCAAGAAAGGAGAGAAAAGTTTGTAAGGGTTGTCTCTTAAGCCCGTCAAAAGTAGTGAAACTATAAAAGGGTGGTTGGCTTTCGCCTATTGAAGGAAGGCCTATAGTGGATGTCGATAACCTCGTCGGTGGAGGAAGCCAGAAGTGGTTGTAGGTCAAGATTGACCGAACCACTCTAAAATCACGGTGCTCTCTGATTTGCATTACTTTGAGCATATTATCTTTACTGTAAACCTCTGATTTGCATTACTTTCAAAGTTCAATATTTTCCGAATCGGTGTTCAGACGTAAATCAGTTTTATCGTATGAACATCATATTTCAGTTTGCGCTTACATTCTGATTTCCATCATAACTGCAAACTGCCTTTATAGATTCGCTTTAACTGCATCTTGCTTGATCACAAGTTAAAGTGATTTACGAATTGGCTTTTCTACCGAAATCACTCTTATCGTATGAACGCAGTTTTAATCGTCGAAAGTTTTCTGCTGCACTAATTCCCCCCCCCCCCCCCCCCTCTTAGTGCTCTTGTTCCTAACAATTGGTATCAGAGCCCGATTTTTCTCATTTCGGATTTACACCTGAGAGAAATGACTCTTCATGGCTTTAAAGAGGGTTTTTCGATTGTTCGTCCACCATTGATTAATGAATTGGACTACACTTATTGGAAAACTCGAATGAGAGTTTTCTTGATTTCTATGAATTTGGATTTGTGGAATATTATTGAAAATAGTTTTCAACTTCTCTCTAAACCGATGAATGAATGGTCGAATTTGGAGAAGAAGTATTTTTCTTTAAACGCAAAGGCTATGAATGCCTTATTTTGCGCTTTGGACAAAAATGAGTTCAATCGGATTTCTATGTGCGAAACGGCTTTTGATATTTGGCGAACACTTGAAATCACGCACGAGGGAACTAGTAGAGTCAAAGATTCGAAAGTTAACATTTTATTGCATGATTTTGAGCTTTTTCGAATGCAACCAAGCGAGACTATAGGCGACATGTACACCCGTTTCACGGATGTCGTCAATAATCTAAGAGTTCTTGGTAAATCTTTTTCGAATTTTGATCTCGTAAGCAAGATCTTAAGATCCCTTTCAAAAAGGTGGGATCCTAAAATAATGGTAATACAAGAAACAAAAGATTTAAATATTTTTTCACTTGAAGAACTTATCCGTTCATTGATGACATATGAAATGGTGCACAATACACATGATGAACATGATGAACAAAACAACCTTCCAAAGAACAAGAAGGATTTTAGACATAGAACATTTGAAGACCACTCGAGCATAAGCCCAAGTGATGGTGAACTTAATCTACAAATGAAACAAAAATTAAAAAGCAAAAAGAACGGAACTACTTGCTTTGAACGCAAGAAGAATAACACAAAGTGGGATTAATCGAGCTCCTCCGAAGACGAGGAGAAAATCAAGAAAGGCGAAGTGGCAAACTACACCTTAACGACATTCAACGATGAGGTAATCGAAACCCCCTTAATTTATTTTGAAATTACTTGATATTTTTTCATGATGCATTTTTTTTGAATAATTATTTTTCTTAAAAATTGCATATTTAAAAAAAAATATTTGAAAATTGTAGAATATGATCATGCTCGTAATTTGAAAATAATAATGAAAATTACATATTTCATGTTAATGAAATAAAATGTTAGATTTAAATCTAATGATCATATGTACGTTTTTCTTAAGAAGAAAAAATGTGTATTTGGATTATTTCTGATTTTGATTAAAACCATGCTTAATGTCTTAATGAAAATATTAAGAAGTTTAATATCATGCTATATGTGGTTAAGAAGTAATAATGTGTATCATGTTGATTTCCATTGTTATTTCTCGATTTTGATTAAATAAAATCATGCTTGAAGAAATGCATAATGATGTAATATTAAATATTTTGATACTATGATTGATAATTCTATGAATGAAATTTTAAGTTATACATGATGATAAGCATGTGTTATTTTTATGAGTGTATTTGAAAAACATATGGCACAAATGTGTCCGAATGCATGAACTTATTAAAATCATTTTTTGGACGTCCTTAATTCACTAACTAAATTGCTATAATGAGAACTTTACACTATTACATGCCTTAATAACATGTTGGAAATTATGTATTTTGGATACAAAAATTTCTATGATCATGAGCATGTTTTATCTTCATGATTGTGTTTGAAAATCTATAGCAAAACCATGTCCGAATGCATGAAAGTGTTAAATTTCATTTTTCTTGATCCTAACAATTGATATTTTTGGATTTTCTTGATATATTATTCTCTTTCGGACTTAATAAACATATGTCATATCGAGTTTGATTCATATCATTGATTTTTGACATATGGAATCAACTAGCAAATGCATCTCTCATAGACTTATCTTGTGAAAAATATCTTTCGAGAAATGGATTTGATGATTCCTTCTTATATCTTTAAAGAAATAGTTTTACGTGCAAGGATTTGATTCATACACATATCTTGATCCTTGTAAAAATGAAGTGTGCTTTAATGTCCTATCAATTTTAACTTCATTCAAGTAAGCTCACTAGTGACTTTCCTCCTTCATACAAAAAAGATAATAACAAATAAAGAGGAAGAAATAATGAAAGCTATCTTCATGTCATGTTTTTCTTGAGATGTTTGTATAATTTATATCCTATCACTCTATATAGATAAATGACATGAACCTACTTATGGCATCACACGTATATTTAAAAGTTGTTTATATCGTTCTCCTTTTTGTTGATGACAAAGGGGGAGAAAAATATGAATTGATACTATAATGCTATATTTGAATGAGAAACAGATGAAATGCTATGATTGCTAAATACTTGAAATGTTTGAATCATGTTAAGATATCAATAACTTGCATCATAATTTTACTTGCTGATATCTTGCCATGTGATGAAATGCTATGATTTGTTGCTAAAATGATGCATGTAATACTAATGCTTTTTATTATGATGTATGTAATGTATTGCATATGATGTAAATGATGATTAAAATTGCCTTAATTTGAATTCAAGGTTTATCTCAATTATGAAATTTTGAAATAAGAATGATTACTCACCTTTGTCATGATTTAGAAATTGACATAAAGGGTCTTCCCTTCTTTTTGACAATGACAAAGGGGGAGATAGCTAACTTGCACAACTCAAGAAGAAAGCAAAAATTGTACTTCTCGAAAGAGAAGAAATTGCTATCTTGAACATCACCGAGAATTGCTAGCTTGAAATCTCAAGAAAATGCAAAAATATGCTATCTTGCCTATCTCAAGATGCAAAACATGCTAACTTGCACTTTGCAACGGAAGCAAAATTGCTAGCTCAAACTTTGCAAAGGAAGAAAGAAATTGCTCATCTCAAAAGAGAAGCAAAGATTGCTAACTTGCATATTTCTAGAAGCAAAAGTGCTATCTTACCTATCGCAAAGAAAAGCAAATATGCCAACTTGCATATCTTTGAATTTGCTATCTTGTATGTTGTACAACTTGCATATCTAAAACTTGATAGCTTGAATATTCTAAGCATGATGTAACACTTGCTAAATTTTCTAGCTTCAAAACTGCATGATGATAAAACTTGATATTCTGTTTTTCATGCAATGAGTTAAACTTATATTACAAACACAAAGAATAGTTGTACTTCTCCTTTTTGTTAATGATAAAGGGGGAGAAGTATGTTGATGACATGACATGTTAATGCATAAGTCTATGCATAAGTTCATGATGACGTGTTGCAAGTATTTATGATGAATATTGCAATGACTTGAATTCAGTTTGAATTCAAAGTTCTATCAATATGGCATATTGATAGGGGGAGTTTGTTTAAACTCCAGGAGTTAAGGATAACTCCATCATCAAGTAGTTGTCATCATCAAAAAGGGGGAGATTGTTGAATCTCGTATTTTGATGATGAAACCACTTGATATGTGTTTATGTTTTAATCTGTGTTTTGAGTGACGCAAGATGCTCCGAACAGGATGAGACAATTAAAGCAGGAAAAATCATGTTGTGCCGGAGGAACATGTCAGAAGATCGGACGTCGGGCCGATGGATCGGTCGACGTATCGACAGAAGGCTTCGGGTCGTGGATTCGGGCATCGGGGCAAGAAAAGCGGGTATTGTGCCAAGGATATCGGAGTTGCAGAGTCAACTGGCTGATTGGGCAATAGGCCGCAGGAGAGGACGATGCGCCGAAGAATCGGACGAAGCGTCGAGGGACCAATGACATGCCGGACAACTTGGTTAATTGCTCAGGATTAATTGTCTCGATCGAAGTTTTGTTTTACATGTGTAGGATTAACTACGATGAAAGTAAGACATGCAGCAGGAGTTGCACCAGAGTCAAGACTATGATCACGTTGGGAGTTCGAGAGTTCGACGGAAGTCCGAAGAGTCGTCGGAGGTTCTACGGGAATAAATCCGAGAAGTCCAGGAGCTTGCCAAAGAAGCTCGTCGGAACTCGCCAAGTGGATCATCACAAGTCCAAGAGTTTGCTGGAAGTCCGCCGGAGCATCACTGAAGGTTCGTCGGATGTTCGCCGGAAGTTCTCCGGAAGCTCGCCGGAAGAAGCGATTGATGCACCGGAGCAAGTTACAGTAAATGTCTTAAGAAATTCATAGTTAGCATGATGATTAAGTTAGAAATGGGAGGTGATCCCATTAACTTAATCTTTGGGCAATTGGGCCCTTGACAGACCTAAATTGGGCCGAATGGATCAGCCCATTCGGACCCAGATTTCTTGGCCAAAGGTGGCACCGCCAGGGTCGGCAATGGCACTGCCCAGGGCTCAGTCTCCGAGCTCTAGCTGGGCGGTGCTACCGCCCCAATCAGGCGGTGGCACCGCTTGAGCTCGGTCTCCGAGCTTTGGCAGGAGGTGCAACCGCCCCTGACAGGAGGTGGCACCGCCTAGAGGCTCAGTCTTCGAGCTCTACCAAGCGGTGCAACCGCCCCAATCAGGCGGTGCAACTGCCAGACCCCAAAATTTCGGGAGATGACAATTTTGAGCTCAAAATTCAAATTGGGTTGGGGCCTATAAATACCCCACCCTTTCAGCAATGAAAGGGTAACCCAAAGGCACCGAAAGCTTGATCTTACTCTGTGATTTTAGAGCTCGAAAGTGTTGTAAAGTCTAGAAGTTCTCCTCCCTCTTTTCTTCTAAGTTTTGATCTTTCAAGAGAGGAGAGAAAAGTTTATAAGGGTTGTCTCCTAAGCCCGTCAAAAGGAGTGAAACTGTAAAAGGGTGGTTGGCCTTCGCCTATTGAAGGAAGGCCTCTAGTGGACATCGGTGACCTCGTCGGTGGAGGAAGCCAGAAGTGGATGTAGGTCAAGATTGACCGAACCACTCGAAAATCGCGGTGCTCTTTGGTTTGCATTTACTTTGAGCATATTATCTTTACTACAAACCTCCTCAATAGCTTACTGCCTTCTGCACATTTACGATCGTGTCTCAAAGTTTAGTATTTTCCGAATCGGTGTTTAGATGTAAATTAGTTTTATTGTACGAACATCATATTTCAGTTTGCGCTTACATTCTGATTTCCATCATAACTGCAAACTGCCTTTATAGATTCGCTTTAACTGCATCTTGCTTGATCACAAGTTAAAGTGATTTACGAATAGACTTTTCTACCAAAATCACTCTTATCGTATGAACGTAGTTTTAATCGTCGAAAGTTTTCCGCTGCACTAATTCACTCCCCCCCCCTCTTAGTGCTCTTGATCCTAACAGAATGATCTCAAAACTTAGAAAGGGAGAAGGAGGACTCTAGCACATGTTTACAACACATTTACACCGCAACAACTCAAGATTATCTCAATGCTTTCGTGCCCTTTCATGCAAAAAAGGGTGGGATTTTTATAGGCCCTAATGGATTAAAAAATGAAGCCATAAAGTGTGTAATCCTAGATTTCCGAGGTCCTGGCAGTACCACCGCCATTACTGGGTAGTACCATCGCTTGACACTTGACACTAGACGGTACTACCACTCAATCTAGGTGGTACCACCGCCTAATAGAGCTCAGAGATCGAGCACTAGTGGTACCACCGCCTGACAGGGGTGGTACCACCACTGGTAGTAATAACTGTCGATGGTACCATTGCCCAAACCACCCGGGAGACTAGTTCTTCTGGGCGGTGCCACAGCCAGCCATGTTTTCAAGGGCTGATTGGGTTGTTCAATCTGGCCCAAATCAACCCTATTAAGGGCCCAGTTGGCCCCTAATTAAGTTAGTGGGATTACCTCCCAATCCTAACTTAATTTATGCTCTAACTACGATAATTAAGATATGATCATAACTCTTCTTGTTCCGGTGCGTCAATTGCTCTTCCGGTGAGCTTCCGGCATACTTCCGGTGAACATCTGACGAACTCTCGATAATGTTAGGATCGGAGCGGCACTAAGAGGAGGGGGTGAATTAGTGCAGCGGTAAAGTACGATAAACTTTTGACGATTTAAACACTTTCGGAAACTTCATACGATAAAAGCAACGTTTCGTTTGAAACCGTTTCGACTGCGTTTTAACTTGAAGGGATACGTAAGAAGGAGACAAAGAAGTAGACCATCAAAGTGCAAATGGTTTGCAGTAATATAAATGACAATAAGTAAATGCAAACCAGAGATCACGCCGATTTTAAAGTGGTTCGGTCAAATGACATACATCCACTTGCGAGGCCCCTCTTCGATGATGCCACCTTCCACTAGCAAATCTCTTGAAGGGGAAGGGTAAATACCCCTCTTACAACTTTTTACAAGCGGTTCACTCTCTTACAGATTTTCAGCAAGAAAGAAGGAGGTGAACACTAGCAAATTGAAATCAAGACTAGCTAAGACTTTTCTAAGACCTTTCTCTCAATCAATTGCTTCTCAAAAAGTTGTAATCTCAGCTGAGATTTGAGGGGTATTTATAGGCCTCAAGAGGATTCAAATTTGGGCTCCAAAATTTGAATTCTTTTTTGTTCCCGATGCTGGCGGTGCCACCGCCTGTTAGTTTCTGACACTGATAGTGGACTAGCGGTGCCACCGCCCAGCCAAGCAGTGCCACCACCCAGCCCAGGCAGTGCCACCGCCCAGCTCTCGGGTGCTGGGCGGTGCAACCGCCCAGTCTGCGGTGCCACCGCCAGACCCTTCGGTTCACTGGTTGGGCTTTAAATTTAGCCCAAACCAAGTCTAATTTTGGGCCCAGTTGACCGCTAACTAGGATATATGATTATCTCTTAATCCTAATCCTAATTACAAGTGAACTACATAACTAAAAACATCCTAAGCAAGATTTCAACAACGAACGTCGAGTCTTGTTCCGACGAGCTTTCCGACGAACTTCTTCCGACGGACTCCCAACAAGCTCCCGATCTTGTGATGACTTCAATGAGTAGCCGAGCCTTCTTGGTGATCTCCACGAACCTCCGACGATCTCTTCGACGAACTTTCAAAAATTTCGACAGGTTCCCGATTTCTTCTCGGTTGGTTCCGACAGCATCTCCGACGATTCTTCGGACTCTCAAACGTCCATCGAACTTGACTCCGGTATTCTTGCTTTATAATTTCTGGTTATCGTAGTTAATCCTGCACACATAACTCAATAATATGGATTCGATCAATTAACCCATCAATTGATTTTATCATCAAAATCCGAGATTTAATAGATAATGCTCCGGTGGACTCATGGTAAGCTCCTGGACTTTACGATAATCTTCTTGGCAAGTTCCAACGAGCTTCTTTGGTAAGCTCCTGGTCTTCTCGATTGGTTCTGGCAGAACTTCCGACGAACGTCCGGACTTCCGACGAACTCTCAAACTCCCAATGTGATCTCGATCTTGACTCCGGCACAACACCTGCTTTATGTCATACTACTATCATAGTTATGTTGAATCTCGTATTTTGATGATGAAACTACTTGATATATGTTTATGATTTAAACCGCGTTTTGAGTGACGCAGGATGCTTCGATCAGGATGAGACAATTAAAGCAGGAAAATCATGTTGTGCCGGAGGAACATGTCAGAAGATTGGACGTTTGGCCGGTGGATCGGTTGACGTATCGACAGAAGGCTTCGGGCTGTGAACTCGGGCATCGGGCCAAGAAGAGGGGGTATTGTGCCAAGGATATCGGAGTTGCGGAGTCAACTGGCCGATTGGGCAATAGGCTGCAGGAGAGGATGATGCGCCAAAGAATCGGACAAAGCGTCGAGGGACTAATGACATGCCAGACAACTTGGATAATTGCTTAGGATTAATTATCTCAATCGAAGTTTTATTTTAAGTGTGTAGGATTAACTATGATGAAAGTAAGATATGCAATAGGAGTTACGCCAGAATCAAGACAAAGATCATGTTGGGAGTTCGAGAGTTCGACGGAAGTTTAGACAGTCGTCGGAGGTTCTGCGGGAACAAATCCGAGAAGTCCATGAGCTTGCCAAAGAAGCTTGTCGGAACTAGCCAAGTGGATCGTCACAAGTCTAGGAGTTTGCTGGAAGTCCGCAGGAGCATCACCGAGGGTTCATCGGATGATCGACGGAAGTTCGCCGGAAGCTCGCCGGAAGAAGCGATTGACGCACCGGAGCAAGTTGTAGTAAATGTCTTAGGAAATATCGTAGTTAGCACAATGATTAAGTTGGAAATGGGAGGTGATCCCATTAACTTAATCATGGGGCAATTGGGCCCCTGAAAAACCTAAATTGGGCCGAATGGATCAACCCATTCGGACCCTGATTTTTGCCAAGCGGTTGAACTAGCCCAGCCAGGCGGTGGCACCGCCTAGGCTCAGTCTCCGAGCGAGACTGGGCGGTGCAACCGCCCCTGACAGGAGGTGGCACCACCTGGGCTCGGTCTCCGAGCTCTGGCTAAGCGGTGCAACCGCCTCAATCAAGCGGTGGCACCGCCCGAGCTCGGTCTTCGAGCTCTGGTAGGAGGTGCAACCGCCCCTGATAGGAGGTGGCATCGCCTAGAGGCTCAGTCTTCGAGCTCTGCCAGGCGGTGCAACCGCCTCATTCAGGCGGTGTAACCGCTAGATCCCGGAATTCCGAGAATTGACAGTATTGAGCTCCAAATTCAAACTGGGTTGGGGCCTATAAATACCCCACCCTTTCAGCATTGAAATGGCACCCAAAATCCACCTAAATTCTGATTTTACTTTGTGATTTTTAGAGCTCAAAAGTGTTGTATGAGTTGAAAGTTCTTCTTCCTCTTTTCTTCCAAGTCCTAATCTGTTAAGAGAGGAAAGGAAATTCTATAAGGGTTGTCTCCTAAGCCCGTCAAAAGGAGTGAAACTGTAAAAGGGTGGTTGGCCTTCGCCTATTGAAGGAAGGCCTCTAGTGGACGTCGGTGACCTCGTCGGTGGAGGAAGCCAAAAGTGGATGTAGGTCAAGATTGACCGAACCACTCTAAATCTCGGTTTGCATTTACTTTGAGCATCTTATCTTTACTGCAAACCTCCTCAAAAGCTTACTGCTTTCTGCGCATATACGATTGGGTTTTAAGCTTTGCACTTTTCGAATCGGCGTTTAGACGTAAATCAGTTTTATCGTACGATCATCATATTTCAGTTTGTGTTTACGTTTTGATTTCTATCATAATTGCAAACTGCCTTTATATCCTTGCTTTAACTGTATCTCGATTAATCAAGTGATTTACGAATCAGCATTTGGACGTAAATCAGTTTTTTCATACGAATATCATATTTCAGTTTGCGCCTACTATCTGATTTGAACCATTACTGCAAACTGCATTTATATCTTTGCCGCATCTCGCTTAATCAAAAGTTAAAGTGATTTACGAATTGGCTTTCTTACTGAAATCACTTTTATCGAACGAATGCAGTTTATTTTAATCGTAGAAGGTTTTTCGCTGCACTAATTCACCCCCCCCCCTCTTAGTGCTCTTGATCCTAACAATTTGTATCAGAGCCCGGTATTTCTCATTTCGGATTTACACCCGTGAGAAATGGCTCTTCATAGCTTTCAAGAGGGCTTATCGGTTGTTCGTCCACCGTTGTTTAACGGATTGGATTACACTTATTGGAAAACTCGAATGAGAGTTTTCTTGATTTCTATGAATTTGGATTTATGGAATATCATTGAAAACAGTTTTCAACTTCCCTCTAAACCGATGAACGAATGGTCGGATTTGGCGAAGAAGTATTTTTCTTTAAACACAAAGGCTATGAATGCCTTATTTTGCGCTTTGGACAAAAATGAGTTCAATCGGATTTCTATGTGCGAAACGACTTTTGACATTTGGCGAATACTTGAAATCACGCACGAGGGAACAAGTAGAGTCAAAGACTCGAAAGTTAACATTTTATTGCATGATTTTGAGCTTTTTCGAATGCAACCAAGCGAGACTATAGGCGACATATACACCCGTTTCACGGATGTGTCAATAGTTTAAGAGTTGTTGGAAAATGTTTTTCGGATTTTGAACTCGTAAACAAGATTTTGTGTTCTCTTTCTAAGAAGTGGGATTCAAAAGTAACTGCAATACAAGAAGCAAAAAACCTAAACAACTTACCACTTGAAGAACTAATTGGTTCATTGATAACATATGAAATGGTGCATAATGCACATGATGAACATGATGAACAAAATCACCTTCCAAAGAACAGGAAGGATTTAGAACTCCGGACAAATGAATACCACTTGAGCGATACTCAAGTGATAAGGACAATGATGAACTTGAACTTTGAACACTAAATCTTAATAAGTTTATTAAACAAAAATCTAAAATAAGCAATAAACTTGAACAAAGGAAGAGGCCAAAGAAGAAGAACACAAAGTGGGATGAATCGAGCTCCTCCGAAGACGAGGAGAAAATCAAGAAAGGCGAGGTGGTAAACTACGCCTTAACCGCTTTCAATGATGAGGTAATCGAAATCCCCCTAATTTATTTTGAAATTACTTGATGCTCTCATGATGTATTTTCTTTTTTAGTTTAGAATTAATTTTCTTAAAAATTACATGTTTTTTTTTTAAATTATGATCATGCTAAGTAATTTCAAAAATAATAATATTGCAAACAAATAAAGTGATTTTGATTGAAAATATGAAATCATGGTTAAGAAGTAATAATGTGTCTTACGTTGATTTCCATTTTGATTAAAAAAAAAATCATGTTTGATTTGAAGAAATGCATAATGATGTAATATTAAATATTTTGATGCATGAGATTTTAAGCTATACATGATGATAAGCATGTGTTATTTTCATGAGTGTATTTGAAAAACTATGGCAAAAATGTGCTCGAATGCATGAACTTGTTAAGATTATTTTTCGGACTTTCTTGATTCAATGTTCAAATCACTTAATTGCCATGATGATTTTACACTATTACATGCCTTAATAACATGTTGGAAATTATGTGTTTTGGATGCAAAAATTTTTATGATCATGAGCATGTTTTATCTTCATGATTGAACTTGAAAATCTATAGCAAAACCTTGTCCGAATACATGAAAGTGTTAAATTTTATTTTCGGATTTTCTTGATCATAATAGTTCATTTTTTAGAATCTATTGATCTTGATTGTTTTATGATGAAATTCATTTTTCGATCCTAAACATTGATGCATGTTTAACATAAATGAAAAAGCATGCTAACATGAAATCAATCACTTAAAATAAAATACTTAAAAAAAGAGAAAATATATTATCAATGAAATCATGAATCTACTTATGTTACGAATTTTGTGAACCATAAAAATGATTTTTGGTGATTTGAATTTGAATGAGTTTTATCCAAAATCATGATCTTGGTTCCGTGATATTTACAAATTAAGATTTATTATGAATCAAGATTTTTTCATTAATCATTCTCCTAAGATTTTCTTTTGATTAATTATGGAGTAGGTTTTTCAAAAAGAAATCATGTCTTTTGGTATTCACATGTTCTAATCTTTCATGATATGATTTTTATGCAATTCCTTGTATTCATGAAATGTTTATCTCATCACCTAATAATTCTTCTTGATATTCCTTATGTGATAATAAGAATACATGAAATATTCATTAATTTGTTTTGATGTATACAAATAAGAAGTTTCGATCATGTATGGTAGAATGTAATTTGACAAATTTGGTACCATCATGTTGCAAAACTAATGATGATTAGGAATCATGCATTAATGATGATTGTATATTTTATGATTTGGCATGATGCATGCAATGATGAAATATTCATGAATTTGAAATGATGCATGCAATACTTATGACAATGATGTACATAATGTATTGCATATGATATGTATCATGAATGCTTTAAATGATGAATGTTTGGTATCATGATCAACATGTTGATAAATGCTTAAAAATTTTAATGTTTGAGTATCATGTATGATATACCCATTAATGATGATTGATTTATTTTTCGGTATCGTGCATGAAAAATAAGGTTTTTGAAATTGTGTATGTTTTAATTTGAATATATAATGATGCACAAATAAAATTGATACTTACCTTTGTCATAATCTGAAAATTGAAAAAAGGGTCTTCCCTTCATTTTGACAATGACAAAGGGGGAGCAAGAATTTCTAGCGTGGACATCATGAAAAGAGGCAAACTAGCTAGCTTACACAATTCAAGATGAAAGCAAAAATTACACTCCTCTAAAGAGAAGATGCAAATGTAACACTTGCCAAATTGTTTGCTTGCCTCATGTAAAACATTATCTCTTGCTAGTTTGGCATTTTGCTAGCTTGCACTTTGCAAAGAAAGCAAAAATGACACTTCTCAAAAAAGAAGAAAGAGCTTGTTATCTTGAACATCACAAGTTTGCCAAACACAAATTGCAAAAGTGCTATCTTGAGAAGCAAAACTTGCAACTTGCACATTGCAATAGGAAGCAAGAATCATAAGCTTACACAAGAAAGCTATCTTGCATTTGCTTTTGAAATTTTTGCTAGCTTGTATGTAGTAAAACTTGCATATCGTAAAAATTGTAGCTTGTAGTATAAAGAGAAGCAAATAGTTGCTATCTCAAGAAAATTAAACATGCTAAACTTACACCTTGCAATGGAAGCAAAATTGCGAGCAAAAACATTGCAAAGGAAGCAAAAATTTGCTAGCTTGCAACTTGCATATTTCAAGAAGCAAGAGTTGCCTTCTTGAACATCTCTAAATTGCTAGCTTGCATGTTCTAAAAGTGCTATCTTGTATGCTGTAAAACTTGGATATCTAAAATTTGATAGCTTGAATGTTCTAAGCATGATGTAACATTTGCTAAATTTTCTGGCTTCAAAACTGCATGATGATAAAACTTGATATTATGTTTTTCATACAATAAGTTAAACTAATATTCCAAACATAAGAATAGTTGGACTTCTCCTTTTTGTTGATGACAAAGGGGGAGAAGTATGATGTTATGCATAAGTTCATGATGACGTGTTGCAAGTATTCATGATGAATATTGCAATGACTTGAATTCAGTTTGAATTCAAGATTCTATCAATATGGCATATTGATAGGGGGAGTTTGTTTAAACTCCGGGAGTTAAGTTTAACTTCGTCATCAAGTAGTTGTCATCATAAAAAAGGGGGAGATTGTTGAATCTCGTATTTTGATGATGAAACTACTTGATATATATTTATGATTTAATCTACATTTTGAGTGACGCAGGATGCTTCAATCAGGATGAGACAATTAAAGCAGGAAAATTATGTTGTGCCGGAGGAACATGTCAGAAGATTGGACGTTGGGCCGGTGGATCGGTCGACGTATCGATAGAAGGCTTCGGGCCGTGGACTCAGGCATCGGGCCAAGAAGAGCGGGTATTGTGCCAAGGATATCGGATTTGCAGAGTCAACTGGTCGATTGGGCAATAGGCTGCAGAAGAGGACGATGCGCCGAAGAATCGGACGAAGCGTCGAGGGACCAATGACATGCCGGACAACTTGGTTAATTGCTTAGGATTAATTGTCTCAATCGAAGTTTTGTTTTAAGTGTGCAGGATTAACTATGATGAAAGTAAGATATGCAGTAGGAGTTGCGCCGGAATCAAGACAAAGATCACGTTGGGAGTTCGAGAGTTCGACGGAAGTTCGGACAATCGTTAGAGGTTCTACGGGAACAAATCCGAGAAGTCCATGAGCTTACCAAAGAAGCTCGTCTGAACTCGCCAAGTGGATCGTAGCAAATCCAGGAGTTTGTCGGAAGTCCGTAGGAGCATCACCGAGGGTTCATCGGATGATCGACGGAAGTTCGCCGGAAGCTCGCCGGAAGAAGCGATTGACGCACCGGAGCAAGTTGTAGTAAATGTCTTAGGAAATATTATAGTTAGCACAATAATTAAGTTGGAAATGAGAGGTGATCCCATTAACTTAATCTTGGGGCAATTGGGCCCTTGAAAAACCCAAATTGGGCCGAATGGATCAACCCATTCGGACCCTGATTTCTTCCGGCGGTTGAATCGCCCCAGCTAGGCGGTGGCACCGCCTAGGCTCAGTCTCCGAGCGAGACAACCGCCCCTGACAGGAGGTGGCACCGCCTAGAGGCTCAGTCTTCGAGCTCTGCCAGGCGGTGCAACCGCCTTGGTCGGCGGTGCAACCGTCAGATCCCAGAATTCCGGGAATTGACAGTTTTGAGCTCCAAATTCAAACTGGGTTGGGACCTATACCTCACCCTTTCAGCACTGAAAGGGCACCCAAAAACCACCAAAATTCTGATTTTACTTTGTGATTTTTAGAGCTCAAAAGTGTTGTATGAGTTGAAAGTTCTTCTTCCTCTTTTCTTCCAAGTCCTAATCTGTTAAGAGAGGAAAGGAAATTCTGTAAGGGTTGTCTCCTAAGTGTTAGGATCGGAGCGGCACTAAGAGGGGGGGGGTGAATTAGTACAGCGGATAAAAACTTTAGAAAAATCTTTCGTACGATAAGAACGGAACTTGAAAAGCTTAACTCGAAAGTGTATTCTTAAAGTTGCGCAGCAAAGGTAATAAGGAACTAAAGCATGTAAGAAGGTTTGCAGTAATGTAAATAGCAATAATGAAATGCAAACCAGAGATTACGTCAATTTTAGAGTGGTTCGGTCAAATGACCTACATCCATTTGCGAGGCCCCTCTTCGATGAGGCTCCCACCTTCCACTAGCAAATCTCTTGAAATGGAAGGGTAAATACCCCTCTTACAACCTTTTACAAGCAGTTCAACCTCTTACAAATTTTCAATAAGAAAGAAGGAGGAGAACTCTCTAGCAAATTGAAAACAAGAAGTGCTAAGACTTTCTAAGACTTTTCTCTCAATCAAATGCTTCTCAAAAGTTATAATATCAGCTGAGATTTGAGGGGTATTTATAGGCCTCAAGAGGATTCAAATTTGGGCTCCAAAATTTGGGCTCCAAAATTTGAATTCTCTTTGGGTTCCCGATGCTGGCGGTGCCACCGCCCAGCCAAGCGGTGCCAACGCCAAGCGCTCGGGTGCTGGACGGTGCAACCGCCCAGCCCAGGAGGTGTCACCGCCCAGCTCTCGGGTGCTGGGCGGTGCCACCGCCTGGCTCTCCGATTTCACTGGTTTGGCTTAATTTTAGCCCAAACCATATCTGATTTTAGGCCTAGTTGGCCCCTAACCAGGATATAGGATTATCTCTTAATCCTAATCCTAATTACAAGTGAACTACATAACAAAAAACACATCCTAAGCAAGCTTTCAACCGCGAACGTCGAGTCTTGTTTCGGCGAGCTTTCCGACAAACTTCTTTCGACGGACTCCCAGCAAGCTCCCGAACTTGTGATGACTTTAACGAGTAGCCGAGCCTTCTCGGTGATCTCCGTGAACCTCCGACGATCTCTTCGGCAAACTTCCGAAAATTTCGACAGGTTCCCGATTTCTTCTCGATTGGTTCCGGCAACATCTCCGACGATTCTTCGGACTCTTAAACGTCCATCGAACTTGACTCTGGTATACTTGCTTTGTGTTTTCTGGTTATCGTAGTTAATCCTGCACACTTAGCTCAATAATATGGATTAGATCAATTAACCCATCAATTGATTTTATCATCAAAATCCGAGATTCAACAATCTCCCCCTTTTTGATGATGACAATCAATTGATGACGAAGTTAAACATAACTCCCCCTATCTATATGCCATATTATGAGAAGATGAAAACACTTGAATTTAATCCATTGAATTCAAGCATAAACCGATAAGTTCTAACCGTAGAACTTATCGTTATTCTCATTAAGCAATAGTAAATGCGAAACTTCGATGAAAATCATAAGTCAAATGATATGGGACGATTTTTACTACGATAGGAGATAAAGATTTTCAACATGAATTTCATGATATGGATGTAAGGCATGCTTTCAATATGATCAATCAATCTTGTGATATTCTCAAGGATTTTGCAAGGCATTTTGCAAGGCATATAAGACATTCATACAAGCTTTTGTAATTTATATAAGTCATGCTATCAAAATGGTACAAGTCATCACTTTTCTCCCCCTTTGTCATCAACAAAAAGGGAATGAGACTTGAAGCACATAATTTGTGATTATAACATTGATCATACAAAAATTTTATCATCCAAAATTAAGTATGCTAAAATGTTCGAGTTCATCATAAAGGAAAATTCAACATTCATCCATTTTATCAAATCTCTTCTTTCTATAATAAAAAATTGTAGGTGTACAAGGAAGAGATCGTGATTAAAAAATTCAAGTAGTAACTCCAATAAGTCAAGATCATAATTCGAATACAAACTCATTTAAATTCAAATTGTCAACTTGAAACTCATAATCAAGCCACCAAAATCAATTTTGAGATTCATAAAATCATTAATCTTGATCAAATGGGAGCGGTGTTTGACTCAAGATAGGATAAGATAATTTAACAAGTCATTTAGAATCGAAAGAGAAGGATTAGATTCACCGAGGAACGGAGAGAGAATGAAAAACTTTACGGAAAATCCATTTAAACACATTTATTCTTTAGGACAATTCAACATACCTAATTCCCTTCTAATGAATTCAAATTGGTCTTCGTTCAAAGCTTTTGTAAATATATCTGCTAATTGATGCTTTGTGTCAATGAATTCTAGAACAACATCATTGTTAAGGACATGATCGCGTATGAAATGATGCCTAACGTCGATGTGCTTGGTTCTAGAATGCTGAATTGGATTTTTAGTAAGACATATGGCACTAGTATTATCACATTTTATGGGAATGTTTTTAAAGTGAATTCCATAGTCTTCTAATGTATTTTTCATCCAAATAACTTGTGCACAACATGCACTTGCAGCAATGTATTCGGCTTTCGCCGTAGATAGTGCAACTGAATTTTGTTTCTTGGAAGTCCAAGAAACAAGTGCATGTCCTAAAAATTGGCATGTTCCGAATGTACTTTTTCTATCTATCCTGCATCTGCCAAAATCGGCATCTGCATAAGCTATTAGATCGAATTTTTCAGATTTTGGATACCACAATCCTAAATTTGGAGTTCCTTTAAGATACCTAAATATTCTTTTAACACTCTTAAGATGAGATAATTTAGGATTAGATTGAAACCTAGCGCAAAGTCCTACACTAAACATAATATCCGGTCTAGTCGCGGTGAGGTAGAGTAGACTACCTATCATTCCCCTATATGTTTTTTGATCGAAATTTTCACTATTTTCATCCATATCTAACTTAGTCGCAGTGCTCATAGGGGTGTTTATTGCTTTTGAATTATCCATGTTAAATCGTTTTAACAATTCTAATGTATATTTGGATTGGTTAAGAAATATACCATCACTAAGTTGTTTGATTTGTAATCCTAAAAAGAAAGTTAATTCACCCATTAAACTCATTTCAAATTTATGACTCATACATTTGGCAAATGATTCACATAGTGATTCATCCGAAGAGCCAAAAATAATATCGTCAACATAAATTTGCACAATAAGAAAATTATTTTCCAAATGTTTAATAAACAATGTAGTATCAACCTTGCCTTTGGTAAAATTATTTAAAATAAGAAAGGAACGAAGCCTTTCATACCAAGCTCTAGGAGCTTGTTTCAAGCCATAGAGAGCTTTAGTCAATTTGAATACATGATTAGGAAGAAGAGAATTTTCAAATCCGGGAGGTTGTTCGACATATACTTCTTCGGAAATAAAACCATTCAAGAAAGCACTTTTGACATCCATTTGAAATAGTTTAAAATTATTACTACTAGCATAGGCAAGGAGCATCCTTATGGCTTCTAATCGAGCCACGGGAGCGAAGGTTTCTTCGTAATCGATACCTTCTTCTTGGTTGAAACCTTTGGCCACTAATCTAGCCTTGTTTCTAACCACGATACCATTTTCGTCTTGCTTGTTTCTAAAGACCCACTTAGTACCTATGACTAAGTGATCACTTGGTCTAGGAACAAGCTTCCATACCTCATTCCTCTCAAATTGGTTCAATTCTTCTTGCATTGCAATGACCCAAAAATCATCTTTTAAGGCTTCGTCAATGCATTTAGGTTCATTTTGAGAAAGGAAAGCGGCGTTGGCACAAAAATTCTTGAAAGAAGAACGAGTTTGAACCCCTTTTGTTGTATCTCCTATAATTAGCTCCTTTGGATGAGCATCTACATACTTCCATTCTTTGGGTAAAGAAATTTCGGAAGAAGATGCATTCAAATGGCTATTTTGAGGAGGGGGTTCATTTAAATTTAAATTATCAAAACCAATATCATCATCAAAATCATTTTTCTTTAAATCAGAAATTTCATTAAAAACTACATGGATAGACTCTTCTATTACTAAGGTCCTTTTGTTAAAGATACGAAAGGCCTTAGAAACGGAGGAGTAACCAAGAAAAATGCCTTCATCGGATTTAGCATCAAATTTACCTAGGGCATCCTTTTCATTTAAAATGAAGCATTTACAACCAAAAACTTTAAAATAAGAAATATTTGGTTTTTTGTTATTCCATAATTCATAGGGAGTTTTTGATAGAGATGGTCTTATTAGGACTCTATTCATAAAGCCGTATTTACGGCTTCGGCCCAAAAATATTTGGGTAAACTATGTTCATTTAACATAGTTCTTGCCATTTCTTGTAGGTTTCTATTTTTCCTTTCAACTACTCCATTTTATTGAGGATTTCTTGGAGTTGAGAAGTTGTGATTGTACCCATTAACTTCGCAAAAATTTTGAAAGTCACGGTTTTGGAATTCACCACCGTGATCACTCCGAATTGATGAGATCATGAAGCCTTTTTCGTTTTGAGTGAGTTTACAAAATTTAGAGAAACACTTGAAGCAATCACTTTTGTGAGCTAAGAAATAGGTCCAAGTGTATCTAGAGTAGTCATCCACAATCACAAAAGCATATTTGCTTCCACCTAGACTTGTTGTATCAATTGGTCCAAATAAGTCCAAATGGATCAATTGTAATGGTCTAGTGGTGCTAATTTGATTTTTTGGTTTGAAGCTTATTTTTATTTGTTTGCCTAGTTGACATGCATTGCATACCTTATCCTTAATAAACTTCATATTCGGAATCCCTCGTACTAATTCTTGAGATGAGATTTTAGATATTGTTTTCATGCTTGCATGACCTAATCTCCTATGCCAAAGCCAAGCATTATCATTTACGGCGGAGAAACACATTTCATTACTTAGTTCATCAAGATTGATGGTATAGACATTATTTTGTTTTAAAGCAATCATAGTCATGTTATGATTTGGTTTTTCAATAATGCACATATTTGATTCAAATCTAACGATATAACCTTTATCGCATAGTTGACTAATACTCAAGAGATTGTGTTTCAATCCATCAACTAGTAAAACATCATCAATGGAAAAACTAAATTTGTTACCAATAGTTCCCTTGCCAATGATTTTGCCTTTGTTGTTGTCTCCGAAGGTCACGTACCCTTCTTCTTTGCTAGTGAGCATAGAGAAATGAGATGGATCTCCAGTCATATGTCTTGAGCATCCACTATCGAGATACCATCTCTTGCTCCTAGCTTGTGGGTTTGTCTACAAAAGAGGATGATTTTTAGGTACCCATTTGATTTTGGGTGCTTCAAAAATTGACCCACTAACTTTGTTATTTATTATTGAATCCTTTATAGTTCCTTTAGGAACCCATATTAATTTTTGTGAACTAATTTTCCTAAATGGACATTTGTAGGCAATATGTCCGGATTTGCAACAGAAGTTGCATTTCATATAAGAGGAAACATGTAATGTAGGTCCTTTTATGAAAGTGGTAGGATTTTGATGTAATCCTTTTACAAATCCAATTCCATTTCTATTTACGATGTGACCCTTGTGTGCAAGGATCATATCTAATCCTTTGCTACCAACCTTAAACTTGTTTCAGGTTTCCTTAAGAAGCAAATTTTCATTTTTTATTACTTCTAAATGCTCACACTTAGAGCATAGAGGAGTTTGAAGACTATCAAACTTATTTTGTAGCAAAGCATGCTCTTTCTTTAAGATACTTAACTTCTTGCTAACAGTTCTACATTCATCAAATAATTCATGAAAAGCGATAGAGAGTTCTTCAAAAGATAAATCTTCATTAAATAAATCACATACCTCTTCTCCTAAAGCCATTAGCGCGTCATGAGCAACTTGCTCGGTGTTGGACTCCTCTTCTTCGGACGCACTTGAATCATCCCACGTTGCCTTGAGCGCCTTCTTCTTTGATGTTCTCTTCTTGGCTTGAGGACAATCGTTCTTGTAGTGTCCCGGTTTTTTGCATTCATAGCAAATCACTTGGTCCTTCTTTTGTTCAAATTTATTTTTTGTATTATTTTTAAATTTGTTCTTTCTTAAGTATTTCTTAAATTTTTGAGTCAAAAGTGCAATGTCATTGTCACTGTCCTCATCACTTGATGTTCCTTTCAAGTGGTCTTCTTGTGATTTGAGTGCCATATCCTTCCTGTTCTTTGGAAGGGGGTTCTCGAGCTCGTCATGAGCTTGACATGTCATTTCGTAGGTCATTAGAGACCCAATGAGTTCTTCAAAAGGGAATGCTTTAAGGTCTTTGGCCTCTTGAATGGCCGTAACTTTTGGATCCCAACTTTTAGGGAGAGATCTTAAGATTTTAGTTACTAGTTCAAAGTTAGTAAAATCTTTACCAAGAGCTTTGAGTCCATTGATAACATCCGTAAACCGGGTGTACATGTCTCCGATGGACTCACTTGGTTTCATTCGGAAAAGTTCGTAAGAGTGCACAAGGATGTTGATTTTGGACTCTTTCACTCGGCTAGTGCCTTCATGAGTGACCTCAAGAGTTCTCCAAATATCAAAGGTCGAATCATAAATTGAAACACGATTAAATTCATTTTTGTCTAGTGCACAAAACAAGGCATTCATAGCCTTTGCATTTAAAGCAAAAACCTTCTTCTCCGATTCATTCCATTCGCTCATCGGAAGAGAAGATTTTTGAAATCCGTTTTCAACAATAGACCAAAGCTCAAAGTCCATAGAAATGAGGAAGATCCTCATGCGAGTCTTCCAATATGTGTAATCTGACCCATTAAACAAAGGTGGTCGTGCAATAGAGTGGCCCTCTTGTATGCCGGAGTAAGCCATCTCTCTTGGGTATTAAACCAAATATGAGAGATAACCTAGCTCTGATACCACTTGTTAGGATCAGAGCGGTACTAAGAGGGGGGGGGGTGAATTAGTGCAGCGGATTAAAACTTCGGTTTTAGAAAAATCTTTCGTACGATAAGAACGGAACTTGAAAAGCTTAACTCGAAAGTGTATTCTTAAAGTTGCGCAGCAAAGGTAATAAGGAACTAAAGCATGTAAGAAGGTTTGCAGTAATGTAAATAGCAATAATGAAATGCAAACCAGAGATTACGCCGATTTTAGAGTGGTTCGGTCAAATGACCTACATCCACTTGCGAGGCCCCTCTTCGATGAGGCTCCCACCTTCCACTAGCAAATCTCTTGAAATGGAAGGGTAAATACCCCTCTTACAACCTTTTACAAGCAGTTCAACCTCTTACAAATTTTCAATAAGAAAGAAGGAGGAGAACTCTCTAGCAAATTGAAAACAAGACTTGCTAAGACTTTCTAAGACTTTTCTCTCAATCAAATACTTCTCAAAAGTTATAATCTCAGCTGAGATTTGAGGGGTATTTATAGGCCTCAAGAGGATTCAAATTTGGGCTCCAAAATTTGAATTCTCTTTGGGTTCCTGATGCTGGCGGTGCCACCGCCCAGCCAAGCGGTGCCACCGCTCAGCGCTCGGGTGCTGGACGGTGCAACCGCCCAGCCCAGGAGGTGTCACCGCCCAGCTCTCGGGTGCTGGGTGGTGCCACCGCCCAGCCAGGTGGTGCCACCGCCTGGCTCTCCGATTTCACTGGTTTGGCTTAATTTTAGCCCAAACCATATCTGATTTTGGGCCCAGTTGGCCCCTAACCGGGATATAGGATTATCTCTTAATCCTAATCCTAATTACAAGTGAACTACATAACAAAAAACACATCCTAAGCAAGCTTTCAACCGCGAACGTCGAGTCTTGTTTCGGCGAGCTTTCCGACGAACTTCTTCCGACGGACTCCCAGCAAGCTCCCGAACTTGTGATGACTTTAACGAGTAGCCGAGCCTTCTCGGTGATCTCCGTGAACCTCCGACGATCTCTTCAGCAAACTTCTGAAAATTTCGACAGGTTCCCGATTTCTTCTCGATTGGTTCCGGCAACATCTCTGACGATTCTTCGGACTCTTAAACGTCCATCGAACTTGACTCCGGTATACTTGCTTTGTGTTTTCTGGTTATCGTAGTTAATCCTGCACACTTAGCTCAATAATATGGATTAGATCAATTAACCCATCAATTGATTTTATCATCAAAATCCGAGATTCAACACTAAGCCCGTCAAAAGGAGTGAAACTGTAAAAGGGTGGTTGGCCTTCGCCTATTGAGGGAAGGCCTCTAGTTGACGTCGCTGACCTCGTCGGTGGAGGAAGCCAAAAGTGGAGTAGGTCAAGATTGACTGAACCACTCTAAATCTCGATTTGCATTTACTTTAAGCATCTTATCTTTACTACAAACCTCATCAAAAGCTTACTGCTTTCTGCGCATATACGATTGGGTTTAAAGCTTTGCACTTTCCGAATCGGCGTTTAGACATAAATCAGTTTTATCGTACGATCATCATATTTCAGTTTACGTTTATGTTTTGATTTCTATCATAAATGTAAACTGCCTTTATATCCTTGCTTTAACTGCATCTTGCTTAATCAAGTGATTTACGAATTAGCATTTAGACGTAAATCAGTTTTTCCGTACGAATATCATATTTTAGTTTACGCCTACTATCTGATTTGAACCATTACTGCAAACTGCATTTATATCTTTGCTGCATCTCGCTTAATCAAAAGTGAAATTGATTTACGAATTAGCTTTCTTACTGAAATCACTTTTATCGAACGAATGCAGTATATTTTATTCGTAGAAGGTTTTCCGCTGCACTAATTCACCCCCCCCTCTTAGTGCTCTTGATCCTAACAAGTTAATCCTATACACTTTTCTCAACATATAGATTAGATCAAACAAATTACAATTGACTTCATCATCAAAATCTAAGATTCAACAATCTCTCCCTTTTTGATGTTGACATTTAATTGATGACGAAGTTAAATTTAACTTCCCCTATCTATATGTCATACTTGTGAAAAGACATTCTTGAATTCAAGGCCTTTGAATTCAAGAATCAAACCGATAAGTTAAATTCATTAAACTTATCAACATTCACATCATGATTCCTACATGATCTATCATTCTCAAAATATGATGCCAAGGCATGACATCCATTTTCAAGTATGATATTTCAAATATAAAAGATGACAAAGATAGCAATTCCTATTATGATCTAACATTCTCAAAATATGATGCCAAGGCATGACATTCATTTTCAAGTATGATATTTCAAATATGAAAGATGACAAAGATAGCAATTCATCATTCTACGGCAAGATATCTATTGTAAAATTGGAAGTTAAGCTCTAGATATCTGATCACAATGAAAGAATTTATCAAGCAAACATTTTAAGTATATATGATGAAATACATTGCATACATTTGTCATTAATTTATCATATTTTGGTATTATTTCTCCCCTTTTATCATCAACAAAAAGGAGAACAATTCATGCCACATTTCAATTTGTAAAAATCCATACCAATTATATTTCAAGCATTCATGGTATCATTCAAAAGTTCTCAATATTTAAAAATTAAAGAGATAGCTTCCATCAATTTCTCCCCTTTTTTCATCAAAACTATGCATGAAGAAGGAAAGAAGGAAGAAATCCATTAAGAACCATCTTTGTGAAATGATTTGAATCAAGTAAAAAATGATAAAAGAGTTTCATTAAATCATGCTTCAATTTTCTTAAGGATCAAGATATTCATGTAAAATCAAATCCTCACTCTTGCAAGTGTTTATCTCATAAAAAAAATCATAAAAATTCTTCCTTCATTAAGAAAGAATTCATGTAAAAGAATCATCATATGAAGGATAAAAGAAATTCCGTGAATAAGCCTTCATAATGAGAGGAGCATCACATCAAATCCAATTTTCAATAAAAATTCATAATAGATAAATCCAATAGATGCATTTGTCAATGAAATCCATGAAGTGATTGAGTGTACCAAAAATCATTAATGATGGAGCAAGGGTATGAAGTGAACTTGATATGGCATAAACTCATGAAAGCTCCATTCAAGAAGATAGTCCAAAAAAGAAATATGACAACTCATGCATTTGGACAAATTAACATTCCTAATTTTTTTCTAATAAAATCATATTATTCTTCACTTAAAGGTTTTGTAAAGATATTAGCTAATTGATGTTTCATATCAATAAACTCTAAGATTACATCATGATTAGTGATATATCTCGTATAAAGTGATGCCTAATATCAATATGTTTTGTTCTAGAGTGTTAAATGAGATTCTTTGTTAAATATATTGCACTTGTGTTATCACATTTTATGGGGATATTTTTGAGATGAATCTTATAATCTTCTAAAGTTTTTTTCATCCACATAATTTGTGCACAACATGCATTAGATGCAATATACTCAGCTTGCAACCTAGTTTTGTTTCTTGGAAGACCAAGAAACAAGTGTGTGTCCTAAAAATTGACATATTTTGGATGTGCTTTTTCTATCTAATCTACATCCAGCAAAATCTGCATCAGCATATGTAATTAGTTCAAAGTTCTCGGATTTTAGATACCATAATCCTAGATTAGTGGTACCTTTAAGATATCTAAGAATTCTCTTAGCTGCTTTAAGATGAGATATCTTAGGATTAGATTGAAACCTAGCACAAAGACCTACACTAAATATAATATCCGGTCTAGTTGCGGTGAGATATAGTAAACTTTCTATTATACCCCTATAAGCTTTTTGATTAAAGCTTTCTCCACTTTCATCAATGTCTAACTTAGTGGAAGTACTCATGGGAGTATTGATAGCCTTTGAGCTATCCATATTAAATCTTTTTAGCAAATCTAAAGCATATTTTGTTTGACCAAGAAAAATGTCATTACTTAGTTATTTGATTTGTAAGCCTAAAACGAAAGTTAATTCCCCCATCAAACTCATTTCAAATTCAAGACTCATACTTTTAGCAAATGATTTATAAAGAGATTCATTCATGGAACCAAAAATAATATCATCAATATAAATTTAAACCATAAAAAAGTTATTTTCAAAATTTTTGATACACAATTTAGTATCAACCTTGCCTTTAGAGAAATTATTTTCAATAAGAATGAACTAAGTCTCTTATACCAAGCCCTTGGGGCTTGCTTTAAACCATAGAGAGCTTTATTCAATTTAAACACATGATTAGGGAGACTATTATTCTCAAATCCGGGAGGTTGTTTAACATAAACTTCTTCGAAAATAAAGCCATTAAGAAAAGTACTTTTAACATCCATTTGAAACAACTTAAAATTATTACTACTAGTATAGGCAAGGAGAATCCTTATGGCTTCTAATCGAGCTACAGGAGTGAAGGTCTCTTCATAATCGATACCTTCTTCTTGGTTGAAACCTTTGGCCACCAATCTAGCCTTGTTTTGAACCACGATACCAAATTTATTTTGCTTGTTTCTAAAGACCCATTTAGTACCAATAACTAAAAAGTCATTTGGTCTAGGAACAAGCTTCCACATCTCATTTCTCTCAAATTGATTTAACTCTTCTTGCATTGCAATGACCCATGAATCATCTTTCATGGCCTCGTCAATGCATTTAGGTTCAATTTGGGAGAGAAAAGCGGCGTTGACACAAAACTTTTTAAGAGAAGAATGAGTTTGAACCCCTTTCAATATTTCTCCTATAATTAGCTCCTTAAGATGAGCATCTACATACTTCTATTCCTTCGGTAAAGAATATTCGGAAGAAGATGCATCCAAATTGCTATTCGGAGAAGGGGTTTCATTTAAATTCAAAACGTCAAAATCAACATCATCATCAAGTTCATTTTTCTTAACTTCAGAAATTTCATTAAAAACAACATGAATAGATTCTTTTATAATCAAAGTTCTTTTATTAAAGATACAAAATGCTTTAGAAACAAAGGAATAGCCAAGAAAAAATTATTCATCAGATTTTGCATCAAATTTACCTATGACATCTTTTTCATTCAAAATAAAACATTTACATCTGAAAACTTTAAAGTATGAAACATTAGGTTTTTTTTTTGTTGCACAACTCATAAGGAGTCTTAGAAAGTAATGGTCTTACTAGAACTCTATTCATAACATAGCATACCGTATTTACGGCTTCGGCCTAAAAATATTTGGGTAGGCTATGTTCGTTTAACATGGTTCTTGTCATTTATTATAAGTTTCTATTATTTCTTTCTACTACTTCATTTTGTTGAGAATTTCTTGGAGTAGAGAAGTTGTGTTGTATCCATTAAATTCACAAAATTCTTGGAAATCATGGTTTTAAAATTCACTGCCATGATCACTTCGAATTGACAAAATCATAAAACCTTTTTCATTTTGAACAAGTTTACAAAACTTAGAGAAATACCTAAAGAATTCACTTTTGTGTGCCAAAAAATAAGTCCATGTATATCTACTATAATCATCCACAATAACAAATGCGTATTTGCTACCTCCTAGGCTTGATGTAGCAATTGGTCCAAACAAGTCCATATATATCAATTACAAAAGTCTAGATGTGCTTATTTGGTTCTTAGGTTTGAAGCTATCTTTTATTTGTTTTCCTAGTTGATATGCATCACACACATTATCTGTGATGAACTTGATATGAGAAATTCCTCTTACAAGTTCTTTAGATGAAATTTGAGAGATTAGTTTCATGCTAGCATGACCTAATCTCTTATGCCAAAACCAAGCATCATCATTTAAAACCGAAAAACACATTTCATTACAAAGATCATTAATCTCGATAGTGTATATATTATTTTATTTTAGGACAATCATAGATATGTTTTTGTATGGATTTTTAATAATATAAATATTAGATTCAAATCTAACGATATATCCTTTATCACATAATTGACTAATACTCAAAAGGTTATGCTTAAAACCATCAACTAATAATACATCTTCAATAAGAAGGTTGGATTTATTACCTATGGTTCCTTTGTCAATGATTTTATCCTTGTTGTTATCTCCGAATGTGACATATCCTTCATCTAGGCTAGTGAGCATAGAGAAATAAGATGGATCTCCGGTCATATGCCTTGAGCATCCACTATCAAGGTACCATCTCTTGCTCCTAGCTTGTGATGATACATTTTTCTATAAAAAGAGATGATTTTTAGGTACCCATTTGACCTTGAGTGCCTCAAAAATCGATCTACATAGCTTATCATGTTGTATTGTGTCACTTGAGATTCTTTTAGGAACCCAAATCAATCTACGTGGATAAAATTTCTTGAATAGACAATGATAAGCTATATACCCAAATTTACAACAAAAGTTACATTTGTTTTGGGGTGAGACATGCAAAGTAGGGCCTTTAACAAAGGTGGTTGAATTTTGGTGAGAGATACTCACAAATCCGATTCCGCCTTTTCTATGAATGTGATCCTTGTTGGCAAGGATCATGTTCAAGAAATTACTACCAACCTCAAATTTTCTCAAGGTTTCCTTGAGTAGCAAGTTATCCTTTCTAAGTGTTTCTAGTTCATCACATTTCGTACATGGAGCTAAACTATCATTGTGCTCAACTTTTAAACTATCAAAATCATTAACAAGAGAAGTATGCTCCTTTTTTAACAATTTATATTTTTTACTAATTAATTTATATTCATCAAATAAGTCATGAAAAGCATTTAATAGTTCATCAAAGGATAAATTTGTATCAAATGAACTTGTTACCTCATCTCCAATGGCCATTAGTGAATAGTGAGCAACTTGCTCGGTGATGGTAGGCTCCTCTTCTTCGGATGCACTTGAGTCGTCCCATATAGCTTTGAGAGTCTTCTTCTTTGGTTGCCTCCTCTTTGCTTAGGGACATTCACTCTTGAAGTGTCCCGGCTTCTTGCATTCATAACATATCACTTGTTCTTTCTTAGGTTCAAATTTATTTTTAGTATTATTTTTAATTTTATTTTTTTTATGAATCTTTTGAACTTCTTTGTTAAGAATGTCACGTCAACATCAAAGTCCTTATCACTTGATTTTTCTTTCAAGTGGTCTTCTTATGTTCTCAGTGCTATATCCTTCCTATTCTTTAGAAGGGTATCCTCAAGCTCTTCATGAGCTTTATATGTCATTTCATAGGTCATTAGTAACTCAATTAGTTCTTCAAAAGGAAAATTATTTAGATCTTTGGCCTCTTGAATGACCATTACTTTAGGCTCCCAACTCTTTGGACAGGGATCATAAAATTTTATTAACAAGTTCAAAATCTGAGAAACCTCTACCAAGTCCTTTTAGACCATTGATGACATCCGTAAATCGGGTTTACATGTCTCTAATGGTGTTACTCGGTTTTATTCGAAACAACTCATAAGAATGCACTAAAAGATTAATCTTTGACTCCTTCATTCTACTAGTGCCTTCATGAGTCACTTCGAGTGTGTGCCAAATGTCAAAAGTCGTTTCATAAATTGATACTCGATTAAACTCGTTTTTATCTTATACATAAAATAAGGCATTCATAGCCTTTGCGTTTAAAGCAAAAGTCTTCTTCTCCAACTCATTCCAATCGCTCATTAGAAGAGAAGACTTTTGAAACCCATTTTCTATAATATTCCATAATTTGAAATCCAGAAATTAGGAAGATTCTCATTCTAGTCTTCTAATATATGTAATCCGTCCTATTGAACATGGCCAGACATGTAATTGAATGACCCTCTAGGTTGTCGGTAAATGTCATCTCTCTTGGGTTTAAAACTAAATGAGAGTGAACCTTGCTCTGATACCAGTTGTTAGGATCAAGAGCGTCTCTAAGAGGGGGGCTGAATTAGTGCAGTGGAAAATTCTTCGATTTTCATATAAAATATTTCGTACGTTCGATGAAAACTGAATTAGAATGATAGTAACTTGAAATGTATGAGAGCGTAAGCAAGATGAGAAGGAGAAGCAGTTTGCTATGAAATAATTTATAGTTAAAGTAAATTGCACTAATGAAAAACAAAACAGAATTTAGAGTGGTTCGATCAATATGACCGACATCCACTTTCGGATTCCTCCTCCGATGAGGTCTCCGGCGTCCACTAAAAGCCTTCCTTCAATAGGTGAAGACCAACCATCTTTTACAGTGCTTTCTCCTTTTCATAGTTTTAGGAGAGAACTCTTACAATTCTCACACCTCTCTTGAATGATCTCAAAACTTAGAAAGGGAGGAGGAGAACTCTAGCACTTGTTTACAACACTTTTATACCCGAACAACTCAAGATTATCACAATGCTTTCGGGCCCTTTCATGTAGAAAAGAGTGAGGATTTTATAGGCCCCAATGACTTAAAAAATAGAGTCAAAAAATATATAATCCCGGATTTTCGAGGTCTGCAGTATCGCTACCATTACTGGGCGGTACCACCGCTTGACACCTAACACTAGGTGGTACCACCTCTTGATAGACCTTAGAGACCGAGCTCTGGTAGTACCACCACCTCACAAGGACGATACCATCGCTGGCAACAGTAATTGTCAGTGGTACCACTGCCCAGTTTGGGCGGTACCACTGCCCAAACCACTTGGGAGACTAGGTCTTCTGGGCAGTGCCACCGCCTGCCATGTTTTTAGGGGCTGATTGGGCTGTTCAATCTGGCCCAAATTAGCCTTGTTTAGGGCCCAGTTGGCCCCTAATTAAGTTAATGGGATTACCTCCCAATCCTAACTTAATTTACGCTCTAACTATGTTAATTAAGACATGATCACAACTCTTCTTGTTCTGGTGCGTCAATTGCTCTTCTAGTGAGCTTTCGACGTACTTCTAGCAAACATCCAACGAACTCTCGACAATGCTCCGGCGGACTCCCGGCAAACTCCTGTACTTTACAACGATCTTCTTGATAAGTTTTGATGAGCTTATTTGGTAAGCTCCTGGACTTCTCGGTTGGTTCCAATAGAACTTTCATGAATGTCTGGACTTCCGACGAACTCTCGAACTCCCAACGTGATCTCGATCTTGACTTTGGCACAACACCTGCTTTATGTCTTACTGCTATCGTAGTTAATCCTGCACACTTTTCTCAACATATAGATTAGATCAAACAAATTACAATTGACTTCATCATCAAAATCCGAGATTCAACAGTAAGTCCCTTCTTAGACCACCTCGCTGACTCAGTAGGGCCCTTCCTAATTTGGGGCAGGCTTCCCCCTTGCTTGAGTCAGGTCGCTTACTTTAGTATTTCGGAGGATGAGGTCCCTGGCTTTGATTGGGCATGGGCGGACTTTGCGATTGTAGAGTCAGGCTATGGCCTTTTTGTACGCTAGAGTGCGTACATGTGCCTTGGCACTTCTTACTTTAAGGAGGTCAAGATTAACCCTTAAGCCTTCCTCAGAGTTATTCTCATTGAAAGTATCGGTGCATCAAGTTAGGAATACCATCTCGGGCGAGAGGACTACATTGGTTCTGAATGCCAAACTAAATGGGGATTGCCCCAAAGCAGTCTTGGGAGTTGTTTGTAGCGCCCATAGGATGCTAGGGAGTTCATCTACCCAGGCCCCGAGAGCTCCCGGCACCATCCTCTTGAGACCTTCCAAAATTGCCTGATTCATGACTTTGGTCTGGCCATTGGTCTGGGGGTGTGCGACCGAGCTAAACCTTAGTTGTATCCCGTAAGACTGACAATAAGCTTTGAACCTCATGTTGTTGAACTGGGCTCCATTATCGGTGATGATGGCCTTTGGGATCCCAAACCGGGTGATGATGTTCTTCCATGTGAAGCCTTGAACTTGTTTTTCCGTGATGGATGCTAGAGATTCGACTTTGACCCACTTCGTGAAGTAGTCAACCTCGACTATGAGGAAGCGTCACTAGCCTTACACTAGGGGAAAGGCTAGGCTGCATCCATCGGGGTGAGGGGGACCGCAGGTTGGTGCTGTAATTGGGCGTGCCTTTGGCATTGTTGGCATCGTGCATGGATGACAGGACATCTTGGCGCATGGTTGGCCAATAGTATCCCTGCTTGAGGGCCTTGAAGGCCAGTGTTTGCCACCAATGTGCTCCCCATAGATGCCCTCATGGAGCTCAGTGAGGACCGTGTCAATCGCAGGTGGTGTGAGGCAGCGTAGGAGGGGTTAAGAGAAGGCTCTTCGGTATAGTTTTCCACTGATCTCGTAGTACCAAGCTTGGGCTCATCTTAGTCATCGTGCGACCATTAGGTCATCGGGTTATGTCCCATCCCTCTTGAAGCAGAGGATTTCCTCCATCCAATTCGGGGTCACCTCGGTCCCGGTGATGTCTCGGGTTGGCACCATCGGGGCCGTGAGGGACTCGGTTGTTGGAGCTCCTCCCGGGTCACAAGCGAAGGCCAGCCTAGCTAAGGTGTCGGCTTATGCATTTTGTGCATGTAGTATCCTTATAACCGAGAGGTGGTCGAAGTGGTTGGTGAGATGTCTCACTTCAGCTAGGTATAGCGCCATGGTTGGGTCTTGGGCTTCATAGCTCCCGTTGATGTGTTACGCCACCAGCTAAGAGTCGCTGAAGGCCTTAAGGTCGTGCACATGCATTTCCAGGGTGAGGCGTAGCCTATGGAGTAACGCCTTGTATTTGGCCTCGTTGTTGGTGGCCTTGAATCGTAGCCGAAGGGCCCACTCATAGGTTTCTCCAATTGGGCTCCTAAGGATGAGTTCGACCCCAGCTCCCTCGGCGGTTGTCGATCCATCCACATATAGGGCCCATGTATGCTTGCTATGTCCCTGTTCAATAGCATGGTTTGTCTAGATCAAAGTGGGTTTCAAGTGTGTAGGATTATCTACAATAGTAAGGCATAAAGCAAAATGAAGTCTCGGAGTCAAGAATGAGACTTTGTTAGGAGTTCGAGAGTTCGTCGAAAGTCCAGACATTCGTCGAAAGTTTTATCGGAATTGACCGAGAAGTCCAGGAGCTTGCCCATGAAGCTTATTGGAACTCACTAAGAAGATCATCGTGAAGTCTAGGAGCTTGCCTGGAGTCCGCTGGAACATTACCGAGATGTCATCGGAAGTTCGTCGGAAGAAACATAGACTTACTGGACTTGTTTAGCTTAATGTATGCCTTAAATTTTATAGTTAGCACATAATTGAGATTGAAATTGGGCTAACCCAATTATAGGCCAGTTGGGCCTATATATGGACTGTGTTGAGCCAAGTGAAAGGCCTAAATAGTGACCCAACAGGTGGCATGGTCATGGCATAGTCTCTGAGACTGTGTTAGGCGGTGGTACCGCCAGGGCCCGGGAAACCCAGGATGAGACCTTTTTAGGCTCTAAATTTGAATCAACTTGAGGCCTATAAATACCTCTCTCATCCCTGGTCAAAACACATAAGCACAAAGAACTTAAAAGTAAGAAAACGCTATAGAAATTACATGAGAGATCCCCTCCTCTAGCTTAAACTTAGAATTCTGTTTAGAGAGGAGTGTGTGCTTGTAAAAGGTTGTCTCCTAATCCTGTGAAAAGGAGAAGAGGGGTGTAAAAGAGTAGTTGGTCTTCGCTCATTGAAGGAAGACTGATAGTGGATGCCGGTGGCCTCGACGGAAGAGGAATCGGTGGAGTGGATATAGGTCACGATGACCGAACTACTATAAAAATCTGGTTTGCATTTCTTTTGAACAATTTACTTTAACTACAAACTACCTTCTTATTGCTTTCACTATGCTCCCTTACGCTTCCAAGTTAATATCTTCTTAGATCAGTTTTCAATGTATGAAAGATTTTTTGAATTGACGTAATTTTGTCCACTGCACTAATTCACCCCCTTCCCAACACTTCGAACCTTGAATCAAGTGTTGTCCGACATGTCATTGGTTTATCGACGCTTCATCCGATTATTTGACGCATCGTCCTCTCTTGCGGCTTATTACCCAATTGGTCAGTTGACCTCTGCAACTCCAATTTTCTTAGCGTAATTTCTATTGAATCTTATATTTTGATGATGAAACCACTTGATATGTGTTTAAGATTTAATCTGTGTTTTGAGTGACGCAGGATGCTTCGATCAGGATGAGACAATTAAAGCAGGAAAATCATGTTGTGCTGGAGGAACATGTAAGAAGATTGGACGTTGGGCCGATAGATCGATCGACGTATCGACAGAAGGCTTCTGACCATGGATTCAAGCATCGAGCCAAGAAGAGCGGGTATTGTGCCAAGGATATCGGAGTTGCAGAGTCAACTGACCGATTGAGCAATAGGCCGCAAGAGAGGACGATACGCCGAAGAATCAGATGAAGCGTCGAGGGACCAATGACATGCCGGACAACTTGATTAATTGCTTAGAAGTAATTGTCTAGATCAAACTTTTGTTTTACATGTGCAGGATTAACTACGATAGCTTGAAGACATAAAGCAAGTCTACCAGAGTCAAGTTCGATGGGTGTTCGAGAGTCCGAAGATTCGTCGGAGATGCTACGGGAACCAACCAAGAAGAAATCGGGGACTTATCGGAGTTTTCAGAAGTCCACCGAAGAGATCGTCGGAGGTTCGCGGAGATCCCCGAGAAGGCTCGGCTACTTGCTGAACTTGCCACAAGATCGGGAGCCTGCTGGGAGTACGTCGGAAGAAATACGAGGGTGTATCGGAAGTCCGTTGGAAGATCGCCGGAAAGCTCGTCGGAAGGAGACTCGACGTTTGCCGGTTGAATACTTAGGATTATGTTTTCAGTTATGTAGTTTGCATGTAATTATGGTTAGGATTAATGGATAATCCTATATCTTGGTTAGGGACCAACTGGGCCCGATATTACCTAGTTTGGGCCAGATTTGAAGCCCATCTAGTGACCCGTAGGACCGAGCGATGGAATCGCTGGACTGGGCGGTGGCACCGCCCAGCACCCGAGAGGTCCAGCGGTGGCACCGCTAGTACACTGTCAATGTCAGACACTGATAGGCGATGGCACCGCTAGCATCAAGAACCCAAGAGAATTCAAAATTTGGAGCCCAAATTTGAATCCTCTTGGGGCCTATAAATACCCCTCAATTCTCAACAGAGAATATAATCTTTGAGAAGTTAGAGTTTGAGACAAAGCCTTAGCAAAGTCTTTAGCAAGTCTTGTTTTCAATTGCTTGAGTGTTCACCTCCCTCTTTCTCTTTGAAAATCTATAAGAGTGTGAACCACTTGTAAAAGGTTGTAAGAGGGGTATTTGTCCTTCCCCTTCAAAGTGATTTGCTAGTGGAAGTTGGGAGCCTCATCGAAGAAGGCTTCGCAAGTGGATGTAGGTTATTTTGACCGAACCACTTTAAATTGGTGTGTTCCTTGAATGTGTGAGTATTTACCTTTCTTAAACCGTTATTTACATAGCAGCAAGCTTTCAGTTTTTATCCTCTCACTTTACTTGAGCTACTTTCACCAAGTCATTCATTGTCGAATCAAAATCTCTACGCATTTACAAAATCGTTTTCAAACTTATGAGTTTTAATCTGCTGTACTAATTCACCCCCCCCCTCTTAGTGCCGCTCCGATCCTAACAATTGGTATCAGAGCCATGGTTTTCTACTTTGGTTTAACACCCAAATAGAAATGGCTCTTTTCGGCCTTCAAGAGGGTTACACTCTCATTCGTCCTCCCTTTTTCAATGGGATGGACTACACTTATTGGAAAACTCGAATGAGAGTTTTCTTATTTTCTTTAGATTTAAATTTATGGCACATAGTCGAAAATGGGTTTGAAATGTCTTCTCTTTCAATGAACCATTGGAATGATTTGGAGAAGAAGATGTTTTCTCTAAATGCAAAGGCTATGAATGCCTTATATTATGCACTTGACAAAAATGAATTTAATCATGTTTCAAATTGTGATTCGACTTTTGATATTTGGAGAACTCTTTAGGTTACTCATGAAGGCACTAGCCAAGTGAAAGAGTCCAGAATCAACATTCTAGTGCATTCTTATGAACTTTTCCGAATGAAACCAAGAGAGTCTATTGGAGACATGTACACCCGTTTCACGGATGCCATTAATGGACTCAAAGCTCTTGGTAAAGATTTTTCTAACTTTAAATTAGTAACTAAAATTCCAAGATCCCTTCCAAAGAGTTGGGATCCAAAAGTTATGGCCATTCAAGAAGTCAAGAATCTTAAAACATTTCTACTCGAAGAACTAATTGGGTCTCTAATAACCTACGAAATGAACAATGTGACAAAAAGGGAACTCGAGAACAACCTACCAAAGGACAAGAAGGATTTGAGACATAGAACACATGAAGATCACTCGAGCATAAACTCAAGTGATGGTAAACTTAAACTACAAATGAAACAAAAATTAAAAAGCAAAAAGAACGGAACTACTTGCTTTGAATGCAAGAAGAAGAATACAAATTGAGATGAATCGAGCTCCTCTGAAGATGAGGAGAAAATCAAGAAAGGCGAGGTGGCAAACTACGCCTTAACCGCTTTCAACGATGAGGTAATTGAAATCCCCCTAATTTATTTCGAAATTACATAATACTTTTCATGAGTTATTTTTAATTTAGTTTAGGATTAATTTTCTTGAAAATTGCATGTTTAATAATTTAATATTTAAAAAATAAAAATGCAATAAAATGTTAAATATAAATCTTATGTATGTGCTTGAGAAGTAAGAATGTGTATTTTGATGATTTGCGATTTTGATTGAAAACATGCTTGATGTCTTAATGAAAATATTGAGAAGTTTAATATCATGCTTAATAATGATGCATGACTTTTGAATGGAAGGCTTGATGATTTTTTTTTATGAACCTTGTCTTTGGTTTTCAAACATAATGTATGGTTTTGACATATGAGCAAAATTTGAGCATGCTAAGATAAAGTCAATTATATAAATTAAAACTAAAGAAGTTTTAGTTATCTATAAGAATCATTCAAAATTATGTTCAATGAAACCAATGCAAAATGATGGAATGAAAATATTAAATGTTTTGATACTATTTTATGCATGAGATTTTAAAAGGTATACATGATGATCTTGATGGTTTTTATGACGAAATTCAGTTTTTGATCCTAAACATTGATGCATGTTTGAAAAGCATGTTAACATAAAATCAATCACTTAAAATGAAACACATAAAAAAAAAGGGAAAAATTCTATTATCAATGAAATCATGAATCTACTTATGTTATGAATTTTGTGAACCATAAAAATGATTTTGATAATTTGAATTTGAAATGAGTTTTATCAAAATCATGATCTTATTTTTTGGAATAATATGAGATTTCCTTTTATGATCATTTTGATTATTTAAAAGGGGATTTGTCGAAATGATTCATGGAATTTTGAATTCATGACTTGATCCTTCATTTGTTTATGAAGGATCATGTTGTGCCGGAGGAACATGTCAGAAAATTCGATGTCGGGCCGATAGATCGGTCGACGTATCGACAGAAGGCTTCGGGCCATGGATTCGGGCATCGGGCCAAGAAGAGTGGGTATTGCGCCAAGGATATCGGAGTTACGGAGTCATCTGGCCGATTGAGTAATAAACCATAAGAGAGGATGATGCGCCGAAGAATCGGATGAAGCTTCGAGGGACCAATGACATGCCGGACAACCTGATTAATTGCTTAGGAGTAATTGTCTAGATCGAACTTTTGTTTTACATGTGCAGGATTAACTACGATAGCTTGAAGACATAAACCATGTCTACCATAGTCAAATTCGATGGGTGTTCGAGAGTCCGAAGATTCGTCGGAGATGTTGCCGGAACCAACCAAGAAGAAATCGGGGACTTGTCGGAGTTTTCAGAAGTCGGCCGAAGAGATCGTTGGAGGTTCACAGAGATCACTAAGAAGGCTCGGCTACTCGCTAAACTCGCCATTAGATCGGGAGCCTGTTGGGAGTCCGTCAGAAGAAATCCGAGGGTGTATCGGAAGTCCACCGGAAGATCATCGGAAAGCTCGCTGGACTCGACGTTTGCTGGTTGAAAACTTGCTTAGGACTATGTTTTCAGTTGCGTAGTTTGCATGTAATTAGGGTTAGGATTAAGGGATAATTTCATATCCTGGTTAGGGGCCAACTCGGCCCGATATTACCTAGTTTCGGCTAGATTTGAAGCCCATCTAGTGACCCGTAGGACCGGGCGGTGGAACCGCCGGACTGGGCAGTGGCACTGCCCAGAACTTGAGAGGTCCGGCGGTGGCACCGCCCAGCACCCGAGAGATTCAGCAGCAGCACCGCTAGTACACTATCAGTGTCAGACATTAACAGGCGATGGCACCGCCAGCATCGGAACCCCAAGAGAATTCAAAATTTGGAGACCAAATTTGAATCCTCTTGGGGCCTATAAATACCCTTCAATGCTCAGCAGAGAATACAACCTTTGAGAAGTTAGAGATTGAGATAAAGCCTTAACAAAGTCTTTAGTAATACAACCTTTTATGCATGATCGTCATCATAATTTCTTCCACTTTGTCAACAACAAAAAAGAGAAGTGCAAATATCAAGTTTTTGAGATATAATTTCAAATCATTGCATTATAAATATAATCTCACATTTTTTAAACATCATCATGCAAGTTAGTGATTTCTTTCTTCTCTTTTGAGAAATTTTTGAGAATGTGAAGTTTAGCAAAGTTTTTGCTTCTCTTGAGATAGCAACTTTTTGTTTCTCTTTTGCATACTAGCAATTCTTTCTCCCCCTTTGTCATTGGCAAAAAGAGGAAGTGAAACTAGTAAGTTTTTAGTTATGCAAGCTAGTAAGATAGCAAGTTTTGAACATGCATGCTAGCATGTTTTTCACATATGAAAGTTAGTAATATTTTACATCTTTTGAGATATGCAAGATAGCATATTTTTGTGTCTTCTTGAAATGTAAAACTTGGCAAACATTGCTTCTCTTGAGATTTACAACATAGCACTTCTTGCTTCTCTTTTGAGATGAGCAAGCTAGCAAGTTTTGCTCCCCCTTTGTCAATGTCAAATAGAAGGGAAGAATACAATATTGTAATTCTTTTCCCTTTACATCAATTTTCACATTATGACAAGGTTAAACAATAAAGATAAATTTATATCAATATTTTAATCATAAAAAATGAAAGATTAATTCATGAATACCAAAAGACAATGTGTCATTTTTGACAAATTTTTTCTTTTGTAAATAGAAGGAATGATAGGAAACGATCTTGATTTAAAAAGAACACTCAAGTCAAAAAAAATCAAGAAACCAAGATCAAGATCCAAAAAATGGATAAGAAGAGTTTATGCATTTGGGAGATTTAAGTTTATCATTCAAGCTAGCACTTTTTTTTGTTCTCTTTTTGTGATGCACAAGCTAGCAATTTCCTTCTTCTTTTACAATAATGATTCAATCATAACATAAGATATACAAATCATAAATATTTCAAATCATGATGGTATCAAAATATCAAATTACATTATATCCTGCCATACATGATTAAAATTTCTCATTTGTATGCATCAATATAAAATCATGAGTACTTCATGCATAATTTCATATCCTCACATGAAGAATATCAAGAAAAATTAATTGGGTGATGAGATATATACTTCATGCATACAAGGGAGTCATGAACCAAATTTCAAATTGTGAATATCAAAAAATTAAGATAAAAATTATGATCCTTTTTGGATGACTCAAATAGCAAAAAGAATAATCATAGTAAATGATCTTGATTCATTAAAAAATCTCATGTTATAATTCTTAAAAAAAATCAAGATCATGTTATAGATAAGACTCAATTAAATTTAAATCATCAAATCATCAAAATCATTTTCAAGAGATTCAAAATGACATAAATAGATTTATCATTTTCTTGTTGGGAAAAAAAATGATAAAAAAAAGATAGAGAAATTTTTAAAATGCATTCCATTTTTAGTTGTTTTTATTAGGAACGAGTCGACACTAAAAGGGGGGGGGGTGAATTAGTGCAGTGGAAATATTACGTCGGTTTAAAATTGTTTCATATGATAAAACCGATTCCGATGAAAGTCATTTCATAAAGATCTTAACTTGAAACACGTTCATAAATGTATTGAAAGTAGTAAGAGTAAAGTGGTTTGTAGTTAGAGTAAATTGCTCAAGACAAAATGCAAACTAGATTTCTATAGTGGTTCAATCGTCGTGACCTACATTCACTCCACCAATTCCTCTTATGTCGAGGCCACCAGCATCCACTATCGGTCTTCCTTCAATAGGCGAAGACCAATCACCTTTTACAACTCGATTCTCCTTTTATCGAGTTTAGGAGATAACCCTTACACCCCCACTTACTCCTCTCTCAAACTATTCTAACACTTAGAACTTTGAGAAGAGTTTCACACAAGATTGCAACATTGTTTCTTTCCTTTTTTACTCTCAATACTTGTGTATCTTAACTAGGGATGAGAGGGGTATTTATAGGCCTCAAGTTGATTCAAACTTGAAGCCTAAAAATATCCCATCCCGGGTTTCCTAGGTATGGGCGGTACCATCGCTAGTGTCAGTTTGACATTGGGTGGTACCACTGCCTGTAGCCTCTCGGAGACTATGTCTGAGCGATACCACCACCTGACACAGTCTAGGAGATTGTGCCACGACGGTGTCACCTCTTGGGTCACTATTTGGGCCTTTTCATTGAGCCCAACATAGTTCATACATGGGCCCAATAGGCCTCTAATTGGGTTGACCCAATTCCAATCCCAATTATATGCTAACTATGAATTCTAAGACATTTACTAAACTAAACAAGTCCATAAGTCTAGTTTCTTCCGGCGATTCTTCCGGCGATTCTTCCGGCGATTCTTCCGGCGATTCTTCCGGCAAACTTCTGATGATCTCTCGGCAATGTTCCAGCGGACTCTCGGCTAGCTCCTGGACTTCACAACGATCTTCTTGGTGAGTTCCGATGAGCTTCTTTGGCAAGCTCCTGGACTTCTTGGTCAATTTCGGCAAAACTTCCGACGAATGTCCAAACTTCCGACAAACTCTCGAACTCCCAATGAAATCATATTCTTAACTCCGGGACTTCATTTTGCTTTATGCCTTGCTATCATAGTTAATCCTACACACATAAAACACACTTCGATCTAGATAATTATCACTAAGCATGAATCATGTTGTCCGATATGTCATTGGTCCATCGACGCTTCATCCGATTCTTCGACGCATCGTCCTCTCTTGCGGCCTATTGCCCAATCAGCCAGTTGACCTCCGCAAATCCAATATCCTTGGCATAATATCTCCTCTTCTTGGCTTAACACCCGAAACCATGGCCCGAAGCCTTTTGTCGATACGTCGATCGATCCTCCGGCGCGATGTCCAATCTCCTGACATGTTTTTCTCCAGCCCAACATAATGCTTCCTGCTTTAATTGTCTCTCTCCGATCGAAGCTTCTTGTGTCACTCAAAATGCAGATTAAATCATAAAAACTATCAATTAGTTTTATCATCAAAATCCGAGATTCAACAATCTCTGCCTTTTTGATGATGACAACAAATTGATGACGGAGTTAACCTTAACTCCCCCTATCAATATGCCATATTAATAGTGATGAAAATAATAGAAGATAAGAAAAATTATTGAAGAAGTTTTATTAAAGAAGCTTTATTGAAGAAGTGAAAATGCTTTAATATATTAACATGTCTCTCTCCTATTTATACAGATTAGGAGGAAGGATTTTCCTCAATAGAAAAGAGATGCAAAGAATGGTTTACGAGCGAGAGGCTTCATGAGTAGAGCAAGATCAAATCGCTGTTGCTACTACGATTGCTGTTGCTGTGACATAGGCGTTCTTTTCATTCCCCTTAAGTCCGCCCTTCGTTCTCCTTAAGTCCGCCCTTCGTTCTCCTTAAGTTCGCCGACTGTTGGCAGATCAACGAAGACTATCGTGGTGAGGAAGATGAGGATTGGCCATGGAGCCTCTTAGGAATTTGGCTGCAATGGTGTTGGTCGCTGGCTGAAGGCAAGGGCGAAGCTTTGCTTTTCTCAGCGGCGTTGATCGCTAGCCGAAGCCAAGAGTGAAGCTTCGCTTTTTTCACTGCTCTGATACCATGATGAAAATAATAGAAGATAAGAACAATTATTGAAGAAGCTTTATTGAAGAAGTGAAAAAGCTTTAATACATTAACATATCCCTTTCCTATTTATATAGATTAGGAGGAAGGATTTTCCTCAATAGAATAGAGAGATTTCCTCGTATAGTTAGGGAAATCTTATCTTCTATCAGATAGAACCTTGAATTCAAGCTGAATTCAAGTCATTGCAAATTTCACCATGAATATTTGTAATATATCATCATGCATAACATGATCATACTTCTCTCCTTTTATCATCAACAAAAAGGAGAAGTGTAACTTTCAAGTGTTTGGACATACAAGTTCAATCACATACTAAACATAATCTTCAGTTTTATCATCATGCAAGCTAACAATAATTTTACAACATTTTAAAACATGCAAGCTAGCAATTTTGAGATGTTCAAGAAAACAACTCTTACTTCTTGAAATATACAAGTTTGTAAATTTTGCTAGATGTGCAAGTTAGCATATTTTGCTTTTTGAGATAAAGCAAGATAACACTTCTTTCTCCATGCAATTTGCAAGTTAGCAAATTTTTGCTTCCTTTGCAATGTTTGAGCTAGCAATTTTGCTTCCTTTGTAAAGTGCAAGTTTCTAAATTTTGCAAGATGAGCTAGCAATATTTCTCCCCCTTTGTCAATGTCAAAAAGAAGGGAAGAATACAATATTGTAATTCTTTTCCCTTTACAACAATTTTCAAAGCATGACAAAGGTAAACAACAAAAATGAATGTCAAAATATCATATGTCATTTTTGACAAGAAAGCATGATAGGAAAATAATCTTGATTCAAAAAGAAGTTTCAAGTCTAAAATTCGAGAAATCAAGACCATGATCCGAAAAAGAATGTATAAGGAGTGTTTATGCATTTTTGCAATTTGGCTAAATTTAACATTCAAACTGGCAATTTTCTTTCTCCCCTTTATTGTAATCAAGGAAGAAGTAGAGTGAAAGAATACAATTTTTACATCAATGCTCTACTTATAACATGAGGTTTACAACCACAAATACAAAGGAATTTACACATCATGTCATGAAAGATAATATTAAATATTATGTGAATACTAATAGACATGATTCATTTTGATAAGTATTCTCTTAAATAAAATACAAGAATTTATTCAAGAATAAAAGTGAGGGATCTTGATTTATTTAAAGAAATTATCAAGTTTTGATTTCGAGAATTCAAGATCAATGATATAGATAAAGATTTTCCTATAGCAAATAAAGTTATGAGAGAACACAACAATCTCGATTCATAATAAATCTTAATTTGTAAATATCAAGGAATCAAGGTCATAATTTGGATAAAAATTTATTCAAATTTAAATTATCAAATCATGAAAATCACTTTCATAGTTCAAGAGATTCAAAATAATAGAAAAGATTTATCAATCTCTTATTAAAAACTCAATAAGATAGAAAAAAAATTTCGAGAAAAATGTTTTCCTTTTTATAGTTGTCTCAATTCATGTGATTTATTTCATACGAGTATGCCTTTATCATTTATACTAAACAAAAATATACATTATTTTTAAAACCGAAAAAGCCACTTTCATTACGGTAAAAATCGATAATCCATAAATTGTAAGAATCATTATGTATAATTTTGAAAGATAAACTAATTAAGCATGATCTCAAATCATCATTACTTTGGGCATGACATCAAAACATGGTTTCAAGTTTTCAAGGTATAACATGCACAATTTCATATTAAGCATGATATCAAACCTCTTAACATTTTCATTAAGACATTAAGATACATATTATTTCTTCTTAAAAACATACATAGGATTATCATTACATTTAAATATAATATTGTATTCCTTTATTATAAAACATGCAATTTTCATGATCATTACTAGAAGGATAAGCATGATTCCAATTTTTTTATATTTTCATTACATTATTAAACATACAATTTCAAGAAAAATAATTAAACTAAATTAAAAATAACTCATGAAAAGCATCATGTAATTTCGAAATAAACTAAGGGGATTTTGATTACCTTATTGTCGAAAGTCGTTAAGGCATAGTTTGCCACCTCGCCTTTGTTGATTTTCTCCTCATCTTTAGATGAGCTCGATTTGTCCCAAAGTGCTTCCCTCTTCTTGCGTTCATAGCAAGTAATTGTTTTTTTTTTGTTCTTTAATTTTTGTTTCATGAACTTTTTAAATTTCATAGTGAGGAGTTCAAGTTCACCATCACTTGAGCTTATGCTCGAGTGGTCTTCAATTGTTCTAAATCTGAAATCCTTCATGTTCTTTGGAAGGTTATTCTCAAGTTTGTTTTGTGCCACATTGGTCATTTCGTAAGTCATTAAAGACCCAATTAGTTCTTCGAGTGGAAGCTTGTTAAAATTCTTGGCCTCTTGAATGGCTGTTACTTTCGGATCCCAACTCTTTGGAAGGGATCTTAATATCTTATTAACAAGTTCAAAATTTAAAAAACATTTGTCAAGAGCTTTTAAACTATTGACGACATCTGTAAAGCAGGTGTACATGTCAACAATAATTTCGCTCGACTTCATTCGAAACAACTTAAAATCATAACGAAAGATTAATCTTCGAAACTTTTAATCTACTAGTGCCTTCATGTGTGGTTTCAAGAATATGCCAAATATCGAAACCCGTTTCGCAAGTAAAAACCCAATTGAATTCATTTTTGTCTAAGGTGCAAAACATAGCATTCATAGCCTTTGCATTTAAAGAGAAAGTCTTCTTCTCTAACTCATTCCAATTGTTCATTGGAAGAGAAGACTTTTGAAAACCAAATTCGACTATATGACATAAATTCAAATCCAAAGAAAGTAAGAAAACTCTCATTCGAGTTTTCCAATATGTGTAGTACATCATATTGAACAAGGGAGGACAAACGAGAGAGTGACCCTCTTGAAAGCCGAAAAGAGTCATTTCTCTTGGGTGTTAAACCAAATGAGAAATGAACGTGGCTCTGATGCCAACTGTTAGGAACGAGTCGGCATTAAGAGGGGGGGTGAATTATAGCAACGGAAATATTACATCAATTTAAAAATGTTTCATACAATAAAATCAATTTTGATGAAAATCGTTTCATAAAGATCTTAACTTGAAACACGTTTATAAATATATTGAAAGCAGTAAGCAAGTAAAGTAGTTTGCAATTAAAGTAAATTGCTCAAGACAAAATGCAAACCAGATTTTTATAGTGATTCGATCATTGTGACCTATATCCACTTCACTGATTCCTCTTCTATTGAGGCCACTAGTATCCACTATCGGTCTTCCTTCAATAAGTGAAGACCAACCACCTTTTACAACTCAATTCTCCTTTTACTAAGTTTAGGAGATAACCCTTACACCCCCACTTACTCCTCTCTCAAACTATTCTAACACTTAGATCTTTGAGAGGAGTTTCACACAAGATGCAGTGGCATTTCTTTCCTTTTTTTTTCCTCAATACTTGTGTATCTTAACTAGGGATGAGAGGGATCTTTATAGGCCTCAAGTTGATTCAAATTGAGAGCCTAAAAGTATCCCATCTCGGGTTTCCTAGGTACGGGTGGTACCACCGCCAGTGTCAGTTTGACACTGGGTGGTACCACTGCATGACAAGGGCGGTGCCACTGCCTAGCACCCTGCCACTAGGCGGTACCACCGCTTGACATAGTCTCGGAGACTGTGTCATGACGGTGTCACCTCTTGGGTCATTGTTTGGGCCTTTTCATTTTGCCTAACACAGTTCATACATGGGCCCAACTGACCCCTAATTAGGTTGGCCTAATTCAAATCTCAATTATGTGCTAACTATGAATTCTAAGAAATTTACTATGCTAAACAAGTCCGTAAGTCTAGTTTCTTCTAGCGAGCTTCCGGCGAACTTTTGACGATCTCTCAGCAATGTTCCAACGGACTCCCAATAAGCTCCCGGACTTCACAACAATCTTCTTAGTGAGTTTTGATGAGCTTCTTTGGCAAGCTCCTGGACTTCTCAATCAATTCCGAAATAACTTCTGATAAAAGTCCGGACTTCCGATGAACTCTCGAACTCCCAATGAAATCGCATGCTGAACTCCGAGACTTCATTTTGCTTTATGCCTTGCTATCGTAGTTAATCCTGCACATATAAAACATACTTCGATCTAGACAATTATTAGTAAGCATGAATCATGTTATCCGATATGTCATTGGTCCATCGACGCTTCATCCGATTTTTTGGTGCATCATCCTCTCTTGCGGCCTATTGCCCAATCGGCTAGTTGACCTCCGCAACTCTGATATCCTTGGCATAATATCCACTCTTCTTGGCCCAATGCCTGAAACCATGACCCGAAGCCTTCTGTCGATATGTCGACCGATCCTCCAACGCGACGTCCAATCTTCTGACGTGTTATTCTCTGTCCCAACATGATTCTTCCTGCTTTAATTGTCTCTCCTTGATCAAAGCTTCCTGTGTCACTCAAAACGTAAATTAAATCATAAATACTATTAATTGGTTTCATCATTAAAATCCAAGATTCAATAGTTTTAATTCATATGATTGATTTCATACAAGCATGCCCAAGTTTTTTATGCCAAATAAAAACATGCATCAACGTTTAACACCGAAAAAGAACTTTCATTATAGCAAAGATCACAAAAATCATTATGCATAATTTCTAAATATAAACTCCTTAAGCATGATTTCAAATCACTATTCATCTTTAAATCATCAAGACACATTATTTCTTCTTAAAAACATTTATAGGATTTATCTTAAGCATTAGATTTAAGTTTAACATTTTGTTCCTTTATCATAAAAACATGTAATTTTCATGATCATTTTAAAAATTACTAGAAGGATAAGCATAATTCGATTTTTTAATAATTTATATTTAATTTTTTAAAACTAATTTAAGATTAACTCATGAAATGCATCAAGTAATTTCAAAATAAAGCAAAGGTGATTTGGTTACCTCGTTGTCGAAAGCCGTTAAGGCATAGTTTGCCACCTCGCCTTTGTTGGTTTGTTCTTCATCTTCGGATGAACTTGATTCGTCCCAAGCCACCTTGAGTGTTTTCTTCTTCTTTTGTAGCTTCTTCTTTTTAGGTTCATTTTTGTTCTTTAATTCTTGTTTCAAGAATTTTTTAAGCTTTATTGTGTGGAGTTCAAGGTCATCATCATCACTTGAGTCATTACTAAAGTGGTATTTTATTATTCAAAGTGTCAAATCCTTCATATTCTTTGGAAGGTAGTTATCATGTTCAATATAAGTTATTTCATAGGTCATCAAAGACTCGATAAGTTCTTCAATTGAAAAATGATTTAAGTCCTTTGATTCTTGTATTACCGTTACTTTTAGATCCTAATTTTTAGAAAGGGATCTTAGTATTTTGTTAACAAGTTCAAGGTTAGAAAAACTTTTACCAAGTGTTTTTAAACTATTGATGACATCCGTAAAATGAGTGTATATGTCAACAAAAGTTTCGCTTGGTTTCATATGAAACAACTCGAAATCATACATCAAAAGATTAATTTTAGAGTCTTTAACTCTACTAGTGCCTTCTTGTGTGATTTCAAGTGTGTGCCAAATATTGTGTGTAGTTTCGCAAATAGAAACATAATTAAATTCATTTTTGTCTAAGGCACAAAACAAAGTATTCATAGCTTTGACATTTAAAGAGAAAGTCTTCTTCTCCAAATCATTCCAATCATTCATTGGAAGATAATGTTGAATCTCGAATTTTGATGATGAAATCAATTGATGTATTTGTGATATGATCTATGTTTTGAGTGATGCAAGAAGCTTCGATCAGGGAGAGATAATTAAAGTAGGAAGAATTATGTTATGCTGGAGTAGAACATGTTAGAAGATTAGACGTCGAGCCAAAGGATCGGTCGACGTATCGGCAGAAGGCTTGGGGCCATGGGTTCGGGCATTGGGCCAAGAAGAGCAGAAGTTGCACTAAGGAAATCAGAGTTGTGGAGGTCAACTGACCGTTTGGGCAATAGGCCGCAAGAGAGGATGATGAGCCGAAGAATCAAACGAAGCGTCGATGAACCAATGACATGCCGGACAACATTCAAGCTTTGTAATAATTATCTAGATCGAAGTAGGTTTTAGGCATAATTTGGTTGAAATTGAGCCAACTCAATTAGGGGCCAATTGGGCCAAGTGGAAGGCCCAAATAATGACCCAACAAATGGAACCATCAATGGCACAGTCTCCGAGACTATACTAGTTTGGGCAGGTGGTGGTACCGCTAGCTTAGGTAGTGGTACCGCCTAGACAGTCTCCCAAGTGGTGGTACCACCTAGCACAGGTGGTGGTACCGCCAATACCCCAAAAACCAGGGATGAGACACTTTTAGGCTCCAAGTTTGAATTCACTTGAGGCCTATAAATACCCCTCTTATCTCTAGTTTACATACATAAGAATTGAGAGCAAAAAAGGAAGAAAATGCTGTTGTAATCTTGTGAGAACTCCTCTAAAGCTCTAAGTGTTAGTGTTGTGTAAGAGAAGAGTATGTGGGGATGTAAAGGTCATCTCCTGAGCCTGTCATAAAGAGAAAGAGTGTAAAAGGGTAGTTGATCTTTGTTCTTTGAAAGAAGATTGATAGTAGAAGCTGGTGGACTTGAGTGAAGAGGAATCGGGAGTGGATGTAGGTCACGATGACCGAACCACTATAAAAATCTAGTTTGCATTTCTTTTGTGCAATTTACCTTTACTGCAAACTGCTTTACTTTCACTATGCTTCCATACACTTTCAAGTTAAACATATTTCCTATACGGGATTTGTCGGATATCAGATTTCATCGAACGAGTTTTCAAAAATGATGTTTTTACTATTAGGATCAAGAGTGGCACTAAGAGAGGGGGGAGATGAATTAGTGCAGCGGAAAATTCTTCGATTTCGTATAAAGTTTATTTTGATTCAAATCATTTCGGAAAAATGTTGAACTTAAAACTTTTATAAGAATGTAAGGAGAAGCTCAAGGAGATTTGTGGTAAAGTAAATTGCACAAAAGCAAAGGCAAACCAGAATTTAGAGTGGTTCGGTCAATGAGACCTATATCCACTTCGGATTCCTCCTCCATTGAGGTCACCGGCGTCCACTAAAGGCCTTCCTTCAATAGGTGAAGACCAACCACCTTTTACAGCTCTTTCTCCTTTTGCCGGGTTTAGGAGACAACCCTTACAAGTCTCACTCCTCTTTCTTGGATGGTAACAAGGCTAAGAGAGGGAGGAGGAGAACTCTTCTCACCTTTACAACACTTTTCATACCCCAAACACTTGGAATTTTTCACACATATAATAGCACTTTGTTACCCTTTCATGCAGAAAAGGGTGGGGTATTTATAGGCCCCAATGGCTTCAAAAATGGAACCAAAAAGTATCTTATCCCGGATTTTTAGGGTACTGACGGTACCACCGCCATTACTAGGCGGTACTACCGCTTGCAGTCTGACACTGGGTGGTATCATCACCCAGTCTAGGCGGTACGACCGCTTGACAAAGCTCGGAGACCAAGCTCTGGTGATACCACCGCTTGATTGGGGCGGTACCATCGCTAGCAGCATTAACTGCCAACAGTACCACCGCTTAGTCTAGGCGGTACCACCACCATTACTGGGCAATACTACCACCTATAGTCTGACACTGGGCGGTACTAGACCACCAAGGAGACTGGGTCTCCCAAGCGGTGCCACCGTCGGCCATATTTTTAGGGGCTAAATGGGTTGTTCAATCCGGCCTAATTCAGCCTTGTTAAGGGCCCAGTTGGCTCCTAATTAAGTTAGTGGGATTTCCTCCCAACTCTAACTCAATCTACTATCTAACTACAATAACTAAAATATAATCAAAGCACTCTTGTTCTGGTACATCAATTACTCTTCTAGCGAGCTTCCGGTGATCTTTCGACGATCTTCCGATGAACTCTCGGTAATGTTCCGACAGACTCCCGGATAGCTCCCGAACTTTCCGACGAGCTTCTTTGGCAAGTTCCGACGAGCTTCTTTGGCAAGCTCTTGGACATCTCAGTTGGTTTTAGCAGAACTTCTTTTGAACGTCCGAACTTCCGGCGAACTCTTGAACTCCCATCGAGATCTCGATCTTGACTCCGTCACAATACCTGCTTTGTGTCTTACTGCTATCGTAGTTAATCATACACACTTATCTCAACATATAGATTAGATCAAACAATTTATAATTAATTTCATCATCAAAATCTGAGATTCAACAATCTCCCCCTTTTTGATGATGACAATCAATTGATGACGGTGTTAACCTTAACTCCCCCTATCTATTTTCCATACTTGAGAAAATATATTTTTAAATTCAAAGCCTTTGAATTCAAGAGTCAAACGATAAGTTAAGTTCATTTAAACTTATCAACATACATATTATGATACTTGTCATGATTTACCAATTCAAAATACGGTGCTTCGTATTTATGAAAATGATGTCAAGGCATGACATTCATTTTCAAGTCCAATGATAATCAATCATTATTTATGAATTTCGAATACTAATTTTAACAAGATGATAATTTTTGATAAAAAGATAACATTTCATCAATCCATGGCAAGATATCAATTGTAAATAGCAAGTTGAGCTTATGATATCTTAACAAAATTCAAGACATTTATCAAGTATCTATAATGCAATACATTTTACACATTGTTTAATATGTCAAGTTGTTATCAATTTGCCATATTTCTCCCCCTTTGTCATCAACAAAAAGGAGAACAATTCATCAATGCAAGTGTGGTAAAAATTCAAGCAAGTTTCATAATGTATATATGCAAGCAATAAATGAAGGCAAGCAAAACTTTGCATGATAATTTTTCTTTGAATAAACTAACATTTTTACTTAAGGGCTTTTTGGTTATGCAAGTCTCTTTCTTCCTTTGTCAAAAGAACAAGAAAAGGAAGAAGGATAAGGAAGGAATCCATGAAGACCCAAATTTATGTATGGATTTGAACCATGTCAAATTCAAAATAAGTTTTATTAACTTATGCTTCAATTTTAACAAAGAGAAGGATCAAGCGTAGCATAAATCAAGTCCATTACATAGTAAATCAAATCCGTTACATACTAAATCAAATTGTCATTCTTGCAAGTAATCATTACACACTAAAAATTCATAAAACATCTTCTTTCATGAGAGGAGTAAAGTAGAGTTCATGAGAAAGGATAAAAAAAAGGTCCATGAATACAATCCGTTTCTCAATAAGAATTCATAATAGTGAAATCCATGAAAGATGCATTTGTCAATAAGTTCAATGGGTGAAGGGACTAAGTGTCTCAAACATCATTATATGATAGAGCAAGGGTATAGAATAAACTTGATACGATATAAATTCATGAAAGCTCCATTCATGAAATACATAAAGAAAGTCCGAAAAAAATAACAGCTCATACATTCGAACATTTTAACATGCCTATTTCTCTTCTAATGAAATCAAATTGTTCTTCATTTAAGAGTTTTGTAAAGATATCGGTCAATTGATACTTCGTATCAATGAATTCTAATATTATATCATGATTATTAACATGATCTCTTATGAAATGATGCCTAATGTCAATATGTTTAGTTCTAGATTGTTGAATAGGATTTTTTGTTAAATATATTACGCTTGTGTTATCACATTTTATGGGAATATTCTTAAGATAAATTCTATACTCTTCTAATGTGTTTTTCATCCATACGACTTGTGCACAACATGCACTAGCAACTATATATTCAGCTTCGATTGTAGATAGTACAACTAAGTTTTATTTCTTGGAAGAGTAAGAGAAAAGTGCATGACCTAAGAATTGACATGTTCCGGATGTGCTTTTTCTATCTAATCAACATCCACCGAAATCCGCATCAGCATAAATAATTAACTCAAGGTTTTCGGATTTTGGATACTATAATCCTAGATTAGGGGTTCTTTTAAGATATCTAAAGATTCTTTTAACTTCTTTAAGATGAGATAGCTTAGGATTCGATTAAAACCTAGCACAAAGTTCTATGCTAAACATGATATCCGGTCTTATTATGGTGACGTATAGTAAACTACCTATCATACCTATATAAGCTTTTTGATCAAAGCTTTCTTTACTTTCGTCAATGTCTAACTTAGTGGAGGTACTCATAGGAGTATTGATAACCTTAGAGCTATCCATATTAAACCATTTTAGCAAGTCTAATGCATATTTTGTTTGACTAAGGAAAGTATCATTACTAAGTTGTTTGATTTGCAAGCCTAAAAAGAAGATTAGTTCCCCCATCAAACTCATTTCAAATTTTAGACTCATACTTTTTGCAAATGATTCGCATAAAGATTCATTAGTAGACCCAAAAATGATATCAGCAACATAAATTTGAACAATAAAAAAATTATTTTTAAATTTTTAATAAATAATGTGGTATCAACCTTGCTGTTAGAAAAATTATTTTGTATAAAAAAGGAGCTAAGTCTCTCAAACTAAGCCCTTGGGGCTTGTTTCAATCCATAGAGAGCTTTAGTCAATTTAAACACATCATTAGGCAAATTATCATTCTCAAATCTCAGAGGTTATTTAACATAAACTTCTTCGAAAATAAAGCCATTAAGAAAAGCACTTTTAACATCAATTTGAAATAGCTTAAAATTATTACTACAAGCATAGGCAAGGAGCATCCTTATGGTTTCTAATCGTGCCACAAGAGTGAAGGTTTCTTCATAATCGATACCTTCTTCTTGGTTGAAACCCTTGACCACTAATCTAGTCTTATTTCTAGCCATGATACTAAATTCATCTTGCTTGTTTCTAAAGATCCATTTAGTAGCAATAACTAAATGGTCATTTGGCCTTGGAACAAGCTTCCATACCTCATTTCTCTCAAATTGATTTAACTCTTCTTGCATTGCGATAACCTATGAATCATCTTTTAAGGCCTTATCAATGCATTTAGGTTCAATTTGGGAGAGAAAAGTGAGGTTGATACAAAAATTCTTAAGAGAAGAACGAGTTTGAACCCCTTTTATTGTGTCTCTTATGATTAGCTCCTTAGGATGAACATCGATATACTTCCATTCCTTGGGTAAGGATGTTTCGAAAGAAAATACATTCAAGTTGCTAGATGGAGAAAGGGTTTCACTTAAATTCAAAGCATCAAAATTAACATCATCATCAAGATCATTTTTCTTAACTTTGGAAACTTCATTAAAAATAACATGAATGGACTCTTCTATAACCAATGTTCTTTTGTTAAAAATATGAAAGACCTTAGAAATAGAAGAATAACCAAGAAAAATTCCTTCATTGGATTTTGCATCAAACTTTCCTAAGGCATCTTTTTCATTTAAGATAAAACATTTACAACCAAAAACTTTAAAATATGAAACATTGGGTTTTTTGTTGTTCAACAACTCATAAGGAATTTTGGAAAGTAATGGTTTTACTAGAATCCTATTCATGATGTAGCATGTTGTATTTATAGCTTCGGCCCAAAAATATTTGGGTAGGCTATATTCATTTAATATGGTTCTAGCCATTTCTTATAAGTTTCTATTTTTTCTTTCTACTACTCCATTTTGTTGAGGATTTCTTGGAGTAGAGAAGTTATAGTTGTATCCATTCGATTCACAAAATTCTTGGAAATCATGGTTTTGAAATTCACCACCATAATCACTTCGAATTGATGAAATCATAAAACCCTTTTCATTTTGAACAAGTTTACAAAACTTAGAAAAATACCTAAAGCAATCACTTTTATATACCAAAAAGTAAGTCCATGTGTATCTACTATAATCATCCACAATAACAAAGGTGTATTTGCTACCTCCTACGCTTGATATAGAATTAGTCCGAACAGGTCCATATGGATCAATTGCAGTGGTCTAGATGTGCTTATTTGTACCTTTTATTTGTTTTCCTAGTTGACATGCATCACACATAATATCTTTGACAAACTTAATGTGAGAAATTCCTTTTACAAGTTCTTTAGATGAAATTTGAGTGATTAGTTTTATGTTAGCATGACCTAATCTCCTATGCCAAAGTCAAGTATCATCATTCAAAACCGAAAAGCACATTTCATTACAAAGATCATTAATGTCGTTTGTGTATATATTATTTTATTTTAAGGCAATCATATATATGTTTTTGTATAATTTTTCAATAATGCAAGCATTATATTCAAATCTAACGATATAACCTTTATCACGCAATTGACTAATGCTCAAAAGGTTATATTTTAAGCCATTAACCAATAACACATCTTTAATAAAGAAGTTGGATTTGTTACCTATGGTTCCTTTGCCAATGATTTTACCATTGTTGTTGTCTCCGAAGGTGATATATCCTTCGTCTATGCTAGTGAGCTTAGAGAATTGAGATGGATCTCCAGTCATATGCCTTGAGCATCCACTATCAAGGTACCATCTCTTGCTCCGAGCTTGTGATGATATATTTTTCTAAAAAAAAGATAATTTTTAGGTACCCATTTGACCTTGGGTGCCTCAAAAATCGATCTACATAGCTTATCATATTACATTGAGTCATTTGAGGTTCTTTTAGGAACTCAAATCAATTTTTGTGGAATGTATCTCTTAAGTGGACATTTATAGGCAATATGTCTGAGTTTGCAACAAAAGTTACATTTGGTGTGAGTTGATACATTCAAGATAGGGCCTTTAACAAAGGTGGTCGGATTTTAGTGAGAGCTACTCATAGATCTAATTCCGCCTCTCCTATAAACGTGACCCTTATTTGCAAGGATCATGTTCAAGGACTTGCTACCAACTTGAAATTTTTCTAAGGTTTCCTTAAGTAGTAAGTTTTCCTTTTGAAGTATTTCTAGATCATCACATTTTGTAAATGGAGCTAAACTATCATTGTGCGTAACTTTTAATCTATCAAAATCACTAACAAGAGAAGCACGGTCTTTTTTCAATAATTTATATTTTTTACTAATTAATTTGTATTCATCAAATAAATCATGAAAAGTATTTAATAGTTCATCAAAGGATAAATTTACATCAAATGAACTACTCACCTCATTTCTAATAGCCATTAGTGCATAGTGAGCAACTTGCTCGGTGATGGTAGGCTCCTCTTCTTCGGATGCACTTGAGTCATCCCATGTTGCTTTAAGAGTCTTCTTCTTTGATTGCCTCTTCTTGGCTAGGGGACATTTGCTCTTGTAATGTCCCAGCTTCTTGCATTCGTAGCATATTACTTGATCTTTCTTGGGTTCAAATTTATTTTTAGTGTCATTTTTAAATTTGTTCCTTTTTATGAATTTTATGAATTTCCTTGTTAAGAGTGCCAAGTCTTCATCAATGTCCTTATCACTTGAGTTTTCTTTCAAGTAGTCTTCTTGGGTTTTTAGTGCCATATCATTCCTATTCTTTGGAAGGATGTCCTCAAGCTCTTCATGAGCTTTACAAGTCATCTCATAGGTCATTAGTGACCCAAGAGAAAAATTATTTAGGCCTTTAGCCTCTTGAATGACCGTGATTTTAGGGTCTCAATTCTTTAGAAGAGATCTTAAAATTTTATTAACAAGTTTAAAATTTGAGAAACCTTTACCAAGTCCTTTTAGACAATTGACGAAATCCGTAAATCGGGTGTACATGTCTCTGTTAGAACCCTTGCAGATTCTAAACTTGGGGTTGATCTCTTTAGGGGATCGACCTCCTTAGAACTCTATAGGGGTTCTTCCCTCTAAGTTGCTACTTAAAGGCTGTAAAAAAAATTCATCTATTGCTTATCAAAAGAGGATGAATATATGGCTATTTATAGGGTTTTTAAACCCTAACTCCTTATAGGACTCCTACTCAAGACTCCTACTCAATTAAGACTCCTACTCAAGATTCCTAATAGGACTCCTACTCAAGACTCCTATTCCTTTACAACTCCTAATTCTTCTTTAAGAAATAACCTCCAAACCCTAGCCGGCCTCTTCACCTCTTTAAAAAGGGTCAGCTTAGGTAGATTTTATGTGAATGCCCCCCTCAATTAGGACTCTCCTAGATAGAGTCTTTATAGTCTCCAATGGTCTCACTCAGTTTCATTCGAAACGACTCAAAAGTATTCACTAAAAGATTAATTTTTGACTCCTTCACTCTATTAGTGCCTTCTTGAGTCACTTCGAGTGTGTACAAATATCAAAAGCAGTTTCATAAATAGACACATGATTAAACTCGTTTTTATCTAAGGCACAAAATAAGGTATTCGTAGCCTTTGCGTTTAAAGTGAAAGTCTTCTTCTCTAACTCATTCCATTCGTTCATTGGAAGAGAAGACTTTTGAAAGTCATTTTCTATAATATTCCATAATTCGAAATCTTTTGAAATTAGGAAGATCCTCATTCTAGTCTTTCAATATGTGTAATCCGTCCCATTAAACATGGGCGGACGTGTAATTGAATGGCCCTCTAGGTTGCCAGCAAATACCATCTCACTTGGGTTTAAAACCAAATGAGAGTGAACTTTGCTCTGATACCAATTATTAGGATCAAGAGCGGCACTAAGAGGGGGGGTGAATTAGTACAGTGGAAATTTTTTCGATTTCAGAAAAATATTCATTTCGATTAAAACTAATTCGACGAAAATGGTTTCGATTCAATCCGTTTCAGAGAGAATATGAACTTGAAAGCTTTCGTAAAAGTGCAAGAGAGGATTAAGGAGATTTGCAGTAATGTAAATTATACAAATGAAAAGCAAATCAAAATTTAGAGTGGTTCGGTTAATATGACCTACATCCACTTTCGGATTCCTCCTCCGATGAGGTCTCCGACGTCCACTATAAGCCTTCCTTCAATAGGTGAAGGCCAACCACCTTTTACAGCTCTTTCTCCTTTTGTCGGGTTTAGGAGACAACCCTTATAAGTCTCACTCCTCTTTCTTGGATGGTTACAAAGCTAAGAGATGAAGGAGGAGAACTCTTCACTTTTACAACACTTTAAAACTCAAGAATTCAAGATTATGCCAATAGCTTTCGTACCCTTTCATGCAGAAAAGAGTGGGGTTTTTATAGGCCCCAATGACTTTAAAAAATGGAGCCAAAAAGTATCTCATTCTGGATTTCTAGGGTACTAGCAGTACTACGACCATTACTGGGCGGTACCACCGCTTGACACCTGACACTAGGTGGTACCACCACCTGACAGGGGCGGTACCACCACTGGCAGCATTAATTGCCAGCGATACCACTACCCAGAAAACCTGGGGCACTGCTTTCCGAGCGATGCCACCGTCGGCCATGTTTTTAGGGGCTGAATTGGCTGCTCAATTCTGCCCAATTCAGCCCTATTAAGGGCCCAATTAGCTCATAATTCAGTTATAAGATTACCTCCCAATCCTAACTTAATTTATACTCTAACTGCTATAATTAAGACATAATTACAACACTTCTTGTTTTGGTGCATTAATTGCTCTTCCGGCGAACATTCGACAAACTCTCGACAATGTTCCGACGGACTCCCGGTAAGCTCCTGGACTTTATGACAATCTTCTTGGTGAGTTCCGACAAGCTTCTTTGGCAAGCTCCTAGACTTCTGAGTTGGTTCTGGCAGAACTTACAATAAACGTTTGGACTTCCGACGAACTCTCGAACTCCTAATGAGATCTCGATCTTGACTCCGGCACAACACCTGCTTTATGTCTTACTGCTATCATAGTTAATCTTGCATACTTTTCTCAACATATAGATTAGATCAAATAAATTATAATTGACTTCATCAAAATCCGAGATTCAACAGTTTTCATACGAAAAACTTGAGAATACTTATATGAAATCGGTCACTTCAAATAAAACACATAAAAAGGAAAATATATTATCATTAGATTTAGAATGATAAATCAAATCACTTGTTTATAAAAGCCTTATGTTTAATGTGTTATATTTTTTGTCATTTTGATAATGAAATTTATTTTTTGATTTTAATCAATGATACATAATGATCATGCTTAATGAGTTTATATTTCGAAATTATGCATGTTGATCTCTATGATGATGAACTTTGCCTTTAAACGATGATGCATGTTTTGATTTAGCGTAAAAATTTGGGCATGCTTGTAAGAAATCAAATCACTTAAATTGAAACAACTAAAAAGAGGAAAGCATTTTTCTTGAAATTTTTTTTTTCTCTACCTTATCGATTTTTCAAAAAGAGATTAATGAATATATTTATATTATTTTATGAATCTCTTGAACTATTAAAGTGATTTTGATGATTTTGATTTGAATGAGTTTTATTCAAATCATGATTTTGATGATTGAAGATTTTGTATGCATGAATTGAGATATTTTTCTTCTATGTTTCTATTTATGATTTACTAAAGAGAATATCTTTTTTTTGGAATTCATGACTTAAAATTTCTTTTAAAATCTTTTATTATTTGATCTCCTAAGATTTCCTTTTGATTATTTAAAAGGATATTTCTCAAAATAAATCATGTCTTTTGGTATTTACATGATCTTTGATATTATCTTTCATTACATGATGTGTAATTCCTTTATATTTGTGGTTGTAAACCTTATGTTATAAGTAGAGCATTGATGTAAAAAAAAAATTAGTACCATTATATTCTTCCACTTACTTCTTCCTTGTTTACAATAACAAAGGGGAGAAAGAAAATTGCTAGCATATCAAGAGAACCAAAATTACTAGTTTGAATGTTAAATTTAGGCAAATTGTTAAATCTCCCAAATGCATAAACTCTTCTTATACATTTTTCGGATCATAATCTTGACTTCTTGAATTTTATGACTTGAGTCTTCTTTTTGAATCAAGATTGTTTCCTATCATTCTTTCTATTTACAAAAGAAGAGATTTGTAAAAAATGATATATGGTCTTTTGACATTCATGACTTTTTTTTGGATTGAAATATTGATGTAAATTCATCTTTGTTATTTATCTTTATCATGATTTGAAGATTGAAATAAAGGGAAAAGAATTACAATATTATATCCCTTCTATTTGACAATAACAAAGGGGGAGCAAAACTTACTAGCTTACATTCTCTAAAACGATATAAAATTTGCTAGCTTGCATATTCTAAAATGATATAAATCTTACATTCCTTTTTAAAAAGACTTGCTAGCTTGAGCATTGCAAAGAAAAGAAAACATGCTATCTTGCACATCTTAAAAGATGCAAAAGTTTTGCTAACTTTCATATGTGAAAAACTTGCTATCTTGCATTCTTTTTCAAAAACTTGCTAGCCTTCATACTTCAAAGAGAAGTAACACATGCCAAATTGCTAGCTTGCATATTGTAAAATGATGTAAAATTTTGATAGCTTGAGCTTTGCAAATGAAATAAAAAATTACACTTCTCAAAAGAGGAGAAAGAACTTGCTATCTTGAACATCACCAAAAATTGCTAGCTTACCTATCTTAAGAAGTAAAAGTGCAAACTTGCAAAATTTGTAATTGTGCACATCTTTAACATTAATGATGATTTAGTGATTATGTTTGTTGTAAAGTGATAAAATATTTGCTAGCTTGTATGTTGCAAAACTTGCATATCTTTAAAACTTGATAGTTGCACTTCTCCTTTTTGTTGATGACAATGAGGGAGAAGATATGATGAAATGAGAATCATACATGGTAGGATGTCAGATACTTTGATATTTTGATACCATGATGATTTGAAGAGGAATTGGGAGTGGATATAGGTCATGACGATCGAACCACTATAAAAATTTAGTTTGCATTTATTTCTTGCTATTTACCTTTATTGCAAACTGAATTCTTACTTTTACTACACTTTTGTATGCTTTCAAGTTAAGCATTTTCGATATTGGTTTTTATCAAAACGAAGATTTTTCAGAACTGACGTCATTTTTATCGCTGCACTAATTCACCCCTCCCCTCTTAGTGTCACTCTTGATCCTAACAATTACTATCAAAGTCATATTTTTTTTCATTTGATTTAACACCCAAGAGAAATGGCTCTTTTCGGTTTTCAAGAAGGTCACTCTATCATTCGTCCTCCTATGTTCAATGGGACAGACTACACATATTGAAAAACTCGAATAAGAGTTTTCTTACTTTCTTTGAATCTCAATTTATGGTATATCATTGAAAATAGATTTCTTTCAAAAGTCTTCTCTATTAGGATCGAGTCGGCACTAAGAGAGGGGAGGGGGGGGTGAATTAGTGCAGCGGATAAAAATATTGGTTTGAAAATCTTTGTATGATACAAATCAATCTTAGAAGATAACTTGAAATTGAATGCTTGCTCGTAAGCATAGTGAAAGCAAAGTAAGGAGGAAGTGAAGCAATTGCAAAGTAGGTAAATGTCAAAAATAGAAATGCATACCGATTTATAGTGGTTCAGTCGTTGGGACCTACATCCACTCCCGATTTATCTTCACTCAAGGCCACCGGCTTCCACTACCGATCTTCTTTCAATAGGCAAAGATCAACTATCCTTTTATACTCGATTCTCCTTTTGATAGGTTTAGGAGAGAACCGTTACACCCCCACCCACTCTTCTCTTAAACCACACTAACACTTAGGGCTTGAGAGGAGGTCTCTCAAGATTATAATAGCATATTTCTACTTTTTTGCTCTCAATTCTTGTGTATGTTAACCAAGGATGAGAGGGGTATTTATAGGCCTCAAGTTGATTTAAACTTGGAGCCTAAATGTGTCTCATCCCTTATTTTTGGGTACTAGCAGTACCACCGCCTATGTTGGGCGGTACCACTGCCTACAGCACTGACACTAGGTGGTACTACCGCCTAGGAGACTGTATCTGGGTGGTACCATCGCCCAGACTAGTGGTACCACCGCCTGATTAGTCTTGGAGAATAAGTTTGGATGGTACCATTGACCAGACTAGCGGTACCACCACCAGACATAGTTTTGAAGATTATGCCACCTATGGTTCCATTTGTTGGGTCAATGTTTAGGCTTTTCACTTGGCCCAACATAGTCCAAACTTGGGCCTAACTGGCCCCTAATTGTGTTGGTCCAATTTCAACCCAATTACGCATATAACCTACTTCGATCTAGACAATTATTACAAAGATTTAATATTGTCCAACATGTCATTGGTTCATCGACGCTTCGTTTGATTTTTCGACACATCATCCCCTCTTGCGGCCTATTGCCCAATCGGCCAATTGACCTCCATAACTTTGATTTTCTTGGTGTAATTTTCACTCTTCTTGGCCCAATGCCCGAACCCATTGTTAGGATCAAGAGCACTAAGAGGGGGGGGGGGGGGGGGGGGGTGAATTAGTGCAGCGGAAAACCTTCGACGATTATAAAAAAAAACTGCGTTCATTCGATAAAAGTGATTTCAGTAAGAAAACTGATTCGTAAATCACTTTAACTTTTGATTAAGAGAGATGCAGCAAAGATATAAATGCAGTTTGCAGTTATGGTTCAAATCAGATAGTAGGCGCAAACTGAAATATGATATTCGTACGAAAAAATTGATTTACGTCTAAATGCTGATTCGTAAATCACTTGATTAAGCGAGATACAGTTAAAGCAAGGATATAAAGGTAGTTTGCAGTTATGATAGAAATCAAAACATAAATGCAAACTGAAATATGATGATCGTACGATAAAACTGATTTACGTCTAAATGCCAATTCGGAAAGTGCAAAGCTTGAAACCCAATCGTATATGCGCAGAAAGCAGTAAGCTTTTGAGGAGGTTTGCAGTAAAGATAATATGCTCAAAGTAAATACAAACCGAGATTTAGAGTGGTTCGGTCAATCTTGACCTACATCCACTTTTGGCCTCCTCCACCGACGAGGTCACTGACGTCCATTAGAGGCCTTCCTTCAATAGGCGAAGGCCAACCACCCTTTTACAGTTTCACTCCTTTTGACGGGCTAGGAGACAACCCTTATGGAATTTTCTCTCCTCCCTTTAAAGATCAGAACTTGGAAGAAATGAGGGAGAAGAACTTTTGGCCTTTACAACAATTTTGAACTCTAAAAATCACATAATAAGATCAGGATTTCGGTGTGTTTTTTGTGCCCTTTCAGTGCTGAAAGGGTGGGGTATTTATAGGCCCGAACCCAGTTTGAATTCCGAGCTCAAAACTGTCAATTCTCGGAATTCCGGGATCTGGCGGTTGCACCGCCTGACTGAGGCGATTACACCGCCTGGCAGAGCTCGAAGACTGAGCCTCTGGGCGGTGCCACCTCCTGTCAGGGGCGGTTGCAACGCCCAGTCTCGCTCGGAGACTGAGCCCAGGCGGTGCCACCGCCTGGCTGGGGCGGTTCAACCGTTTGGCAGAAATCAGGGTCCGAATGGGTTTATCCATTCGGCCCAATTTGGGTTTTTCAGGGGCCCAATTGCCCCAAGATTAAGTTAATGGGATCACCTCCCATTTCCAACTTAATCATTGTGCTAACTACGATATTTCCTAAGACATTTACTGCAACTTGCTCCGGTGCGTCAATCGCTTCTTCCGGCGAGCTTCCGGTGAACTTTCGTCGATCATCCGATGAACCCTCGGTGATGCTCCTACGGACTTCCGGCAAACTCCTAGACTTGCGACGATCCACTTGGCGAGTTTCGATGAGCTTCTTTGGCAATCTCATGGACTTCTCGGATTTTTTCCCGCAGAACCTCCTTCGACTGTCCGAACATCCGTCGAACTCTCAAACTCCCAACATGATCATTGTGTTGACTTCGGCGCAACTCCTGCTGCATATCTTACTTTCATCGTAGTTATTCCTGTACACTTAAAACAAAACTTCGATCGAGACAATTAATCCTAAGCAATTAACCAAGTTGTCCGGCATGTCATTGGTACCTCGACGCTTCGTCCGATTCTTCGGCGCATCGTCCTCTCCTGCAGCCTATTGCCCAATCGGTCAGTTGACTCCGCAACTCCGATATCCTTGGCACAATACCCGCTCTTCTTGGCCCGATGCCCGAGTCCACGGCCCGAAGCCTTCTGTCGATACGTCAATTGATCCACCGGCCCGACATCCAATCTTCTGACATGTTCCTCCGGCACAACATGATTTTCCTGCTTTAATTGTCTCATCCTGATCAAAGCATCCTGCGTCACTCAAAACACAGATTGAATCATAAACATATATCAAGTGGTTTCATCATCAAAATACGAGATTCAACAATCTCCCCCTTTTTGATGATGACGACTACTTGATGACGGAGTTAACCTTAACTCCCGGAGTTTAAACAAACTCCCCCTATCAATATGCCATATTGATAGAATCTTGAATTCAAACTGAATTCAAGTCATTGCAATATTCATCATGAATACTTACAACACGTCATCATGAACTTATGCATAAACTTATGCATAACATGTCATGTCATCATCATACTTCTCCCTCTTTGTCATCAACAAAAAGGAGAAGTACCACAATCAAGTGTTTGTGATATTGGTTCAACTCATTGCATGAAAAACATAATATCAAGTTTTATCATCATGCAGTTTTGAAGCCAGAAAATTTAGCAAATGTTACATCATGCTAAGAACATTCAAGCTATCAAGTTTTAGATATGCAAGTTTTACAGCATACAAGATAGCAAAAATTTCGAAAGCAAATGCAAGATAGCTTTCTTGTGTAAGCTTATGATTCTTGCTTCCCATTGCAATGTGCAAGTTGCAAGTTTTGCTTCTTGAGATAGGCAAGTTATCACTTTTGCAATTTTTGTTTGGCAAGCTTGTGATGTTCAAGATAACAAGCTCTTTCTTCTCTTTTGAGAAGTGTCATTTTTGCTTTCTTTGCAAAGTGCAAGCTAGCAAAATGCCAAACTAGCAAGAGATAATGTTTTACATGAGGCAAGCAAACAATTTGGCAAGTGTTACATTTGCATCTTCTCTTTAGAGGAGTGTAATTTTTGCTTTCATCTTGAATTGTGTAAGCTAGCTAGTTTGCCTCTTTTCATGATGTCCATGCTAGAAATTCTTGCTCCCCCTTTGTCATTGTCAAAAAGAAGGGAAGACCCTTTTTTCAATTTTCAGATTATGACAAAGGTAAGTATCAATTTTATTTGTGCATCATTATATATTCAAATTAAAACATACACAATTTCAAAAGCCTTATTTTTCATGCACGATACCGAAAAATATATCAATCATCATTAATGGGTATATCATACATGATACTCAAACATTAAAATTTTTAAGCATTTATCAACATGTTGATCATGATACCAAACATTCATCATTTAAAGCATTCATGATACATATCATATGCAATACATTATGTACATAATTGTCATAAGTATTGCAGGCATCATTTCAAATTCATGAATATTTCATCATTGCATGCATCATGCCAAATCATAAAATATACAATCATCATTAATGCATGATTCCTAATCATCATTTATTTTGCAACATGATGGTACCAAATTTGTCAAATTACATTCTACCATACATGATCGAAACTTCTTATTTGTATACATCAAAACAAATTAATGAATATTTCATGTATTCTTATCATCACATAAGGAATATCAAGAAGAATTATTAGGTGATGAGATAAACATTTCATGAATACAAGGAATTGCATAAAAATCATATCATGAAAGATTAGAATATGTGAATACCAAAAGACATGATTTCTTTTTGAAAAACCTACTCCATAATTAATCAAAAGAAAATCTTAGCAGAATGATTAATGAAAAAATCTTGATTCATAATAAATCTTAATTTGTAAATATCACGGAACCAAGATCGTGATTTTGGATAAAACTCATTCAAATTCAAATCACCAAAAATCATTTTTATGGTTCACAAAATTCGTAACATAAGTAGATTCATGATTTCATTGATAATATATTTTCTCCTTTTTTAAGTATTTCATTTTAAGTGATAGATTTCATGTTAGCATGCTTTTTCATTTATGTTAAACATGCATCAACGTTTAGGATCGAAAAATGAATTTCATCATAAAACCATCAAGATCAATAGATTCTCAAAAATGAACTATTATGATCAAGAAAATCCGAAAATGAAATTTAACACTTTCATGCATTCGGACAAGATTTTGCTATAGATTTTCAAGTTCAATCATGAAGATAAAACATACTCATGATCATAAAATTTTTTGTATCCAAAACACATAATTTCCAACATGTTATTAAGGCCTGTAATAGTGTAAAATCATCATGGCAATTAAGTGATTTGAACATTGAATCAAGAAAGTCCGAAAAATAATATTAACAAGTTCATGCATTCGAGCACATTTTTGCCATAGTTTTTCAAATACACTCATGAAAATAACACATGCTTATCATCATGTATAGCTTAAAATCTCATGCATAAAATTGTTAATCAAAATATTTAATATTACATCATTATGCATTTCTTCAAATCAAACATGATTTTTTTTTAATCAAAATGGAAATCAACATAATACACATTATTACTTCTTAACCATGATTTCATATTTTTCAATCAAAATCATTTTATTTGTTTATTATAAAATATGCAATATTATCATTTTCGAAATTACTTAGCATTATCATTATTTTATTTTATTTTTTAAACATGTAATTTTTAAGAAATTAATTCTAAACTAAAAAAAAGAAAATACATCATGAGAGCATCAAGTAATTTCAAAATAAATTAGGGGGATTTCGATTACCTCATCATTGAAAGCGGTTAAGGCATAGTTTGCCACCTCGCCTTTCTTGATTTTCTCCTCGTCTTCGGAAGAGCTTGATTCATCCCACTTTGTGTTATTCTTCGTTGGCCTCTTCCTTCGTTCAAGTTTATTATTTATTTTAGATTTTTGTTTAATAAACTTATTAAGATTTAGTGTTCGAAGTTCAAGTTCATCATTGTCCTCATCACATGTCATCGCTCAAGTGGTATTCATTTGTCCGGAGTTCCAAATCCTTCCTATTCTTTGGAAGGTGATTTTGTTCATCATGTTCATCATGTGCATTGTGCAACATTTCATATGTCATCAACGAACCAATTAGTTCTTCAAGTGGTAAGTTGTTTAGGTTTATAGCTTCTTGTATTGCAGTTACTTTTGAATCCCACTTCTTAGAAAGAGAACGCAAAATCTTGTTTACGAGTTCAAAATCCAAAAAACATTTTCCAAGAGCTCTTAAACTATTGACGTCATCCGTGAAACGGGTGTACATGTCGCCTATAGTCTCACTTGGTTGCATTCGAAAAAGCTCAAAATCGTGCAATAAAATGTTAACTTTCGAGTCTTTGACTCTACTAGTTCCCTCGTGCGTGATTTCAAGTGTTCACCAAATGTCAAAAGTCGTTTCGCACGTAGAAATCCGATTGAACTCATTTTTGTCCAAAGCGCAAAATAAGGCATTCATAGCCTTTGCGTTTAAAGAAAAATACTTCTTCTCCAAATCCGACAATTCGTTCATCGGTTTAGAGGGAAGTTGAAAACCGTTTTCAACGATATTCCATAAATCCAAATTCATAGAAACCAAGAAAACTCTCATTCGAGTTTTCCAATAAGTGTAATCCAATCCGGTAAACAACGTGGACGAACAACCGATAAGCCCTCTTGAAAGCCATGAAGAGCCATTTCTCTCGGGTGTAAATTCGAAATGAGAAATACCGAGCTCTGATACCAATTGTTAGGATCAAGAGCACTAAGAGGGGGGGGGGGTGAATTAGTGCAGCGGAAAACCTTCAACGATTAAAAAAAAAAACTGTGTTCGTTCGATAAAAGTGATTTCAATAAAAAAGCTAATTTGTAAATCACTTTAACTTTTGATTAAGCAAGATGCAGCAAAGATATAAATGCAGTTTGCAGTTATGGTTCAAATCAGATAGTAGGCGCAAACTGAAATATGATATTCGTATGAAAAAATTGATTTACGTCTAAATGCTGATTCGTAAATCACTTGATTAAGCGAGATACAATTAAAGCAAGGATATAAAGGTAGTTTGCAGTTATGATAGAAATCAAAACGTAAATGCAAATTGAAATATAATGATCCTACGATAAAACTGATTTACGTCTAAACGCCAATTCGGAAAGTGCAAAGCTTGAAACCCAATCATATATGCGCAGAAAGCAGTAAGCTTTTGAGGAGGTTTGCAGTAAAGATAATATGCTCAAAGTAAATGCAAACCGAGATTTAGAGTGGTTCGATCAATCTTGACCTACATCCACTTTTGGCTTCCTCCACCGACGAGGTCACCGACGTCCACTAGAGGCCTTCCTTCAATAGGCGAAGGCCAACCACCCTTTTATAGTTTCACTCCTTTTGACGCGCTTAGGAGACAACCCTTACAGAATTTTCTCTCCTCTCTTTAAAGATCAGAACTTGGAAGAAAAGAGGGAGAAGAACTTTTGGCCTTTACAACAATTTTGAACTCTAAAAATCACATAATAAGATCAGGATTTCGGTGTGTTTTTTGTGCCCTTTCAGTGCTGAAAGGGTGGGGTATTTATAGGCCCGAACCCAGTTTGAATTCCGAGCTCAAAACTGTCAATTCTCGGAATTCCGGGATCTGGCGGTTGCACCGCCTGACTGAGGCGATTACACCGCCTGGCAGAGCTCGAAGACTGAGCCTCTGGGCGGTGCCACCTCCTGTCAGGGGCGGTTGCAACGCCCAGTCTCGCTCGGAGACTGAGCCCAGGCGGTGCCACCGCCTGGCTGGGGCGGTTCAACCGTTTGGCAGAAATCAGGGTCCGAATGGGTTTATCCATTCGGCCCAATTTGGGTTTTTCAGGGGCCCAATTGCCCCAAGATTAAGTTAATGGGATCACCTCCCATTTCCAACTTAATCATTGTGCTAACTACGATATTTCCTAAGACATTTACTGCAACTTGCTCCAGTGCGTCAATCGCTTCTTCCAGCGAGCTTCCGGTGAACTTCCGTCGATCATCCGATGAACCCTCAGTGATGCTCCTGTGGACTTCCGGCAAACTCCTGGACTTGCGACGATCTACTTGGCGAGTTCCGACGAGCTTCTTTGGCAAGCTCTTGGACTTCTCGGATTTGTTCCCGCAGAACCTCCGACGATTGTCCGAACTTCCGTCGAACTCCCAACGTGATCATTGTCTTGACTCCGGCGCAACTCCTACTGCATATCTTACTTTCATCATAGTTAATCCTGCACACTTAAAACAAAACTTTGATTGAGACAATTAATCCTAAGCAATTAACCAAGTTGTCCGGCATGTCATTGGTCCCTCGACGCTTCGTCCGATTCTTTGGCGCAGCGTCCTCTCCTGCAGCCTATTGCCCAATCGGTCAGTTGACTCCGCAACTCCGATATCCTTGACACAAAACCCGCTCTTCTTGGCCCGATGCTTGAGTCCACGGCCCGAAGCCTTCTGTCGATACGTCGACCGATCCACCGGCCCGACGTCCAATCTTCTGACATGTTCCTCTGGCACAACATGATTTTCCTGCTTTAATTGTCTCATCCTAATCGAAGAATCCTGTGTCACTCAAAACGCAGATTAAATCATAAACATATATCAAGTAGTTTCATCATCAAAATACGAGATTCAACACCCATAGCCCGAAGCCTTATGCCGATACATCAACCGATCCTCCGGCTCGACATCCAATCTTTTGACATGTTCCACTCTGGCCCAACATGATTCTTCCTTCTTTAATTACCTCTCCCTGATCAAAGCTTCCTACGTCACTCAAAATACAGATCAAATCATAAACATATCAATTGATTTCATCATCAAAATTTGAGATTCAACAATCTTCCCGTTTTTTATGATGACAACTAATTGATGACAAAATTTAAACTAAACTCCCCCTATCAATATGCCATATTGATATAACCTTGAATTTAAATTGAATTTAACACATTATATGCATATCATTGCCACACATTATATGCATATTTAATTATGAATATTTGCATCATATTATATGCATATCATTGCAACACATTATATGCATATTTAATCATGAATATTTACAACACATTATATACATATCATTGTATTGCATGCATTATTGTCATAAGTTTTGCATGCATCATTCAAATCATCATGGTATCAAAATATCAAAGTATATTATATCCTACCATGTATGATTCTCGTATCATTATATCTTCTCCCTCTTTGTCATCAATAAAAAAGAGAAGTGCATCTAGCCAATTTTTTGAGATATACTTTCAAATCATTACATTATAAACATAATCTCAAGTTTTATCATCATGCAAGCTAGTAATTTTATTTCTTCTTATTTGAGAAGTAAAATTTTTTGCTTCCTTTGCAAAGCACAAGCTCACAAAATATTACATCATTTTACAACATGCAAGCTAGCAACAATTTTGAGTTTTGTAAGCTTGTAAATTTTGTTAGATGTGCAAGTTAGCATATTTGTTTTTCTTTATGATGTTCAAACTAGCAAGTTTTTTGAAAAAAAAAAGTGAGATAGTAAATAGCAAGTTTAGAACATGTAAGCTAGCAAGTTTTTTTCACGTATCAAAGTTGGCAAAATTTTTACATCTTTTAAGATGAGCAAGCTAGCAAGTTTTTCTTCCTTTTGCAATGTGCAAGTTTCCAAATTTTGTGTCTTGAGCTAGCAATTCTTTCTCCCCATTTGTTATTGTCATAAAGAAGGAAAGAATACAATGTTATAATTCTTTTTCCTTTACATCAATTTTCAAACTATGACAAAGATAAAGTATCAATCTTATTTCAATATGTTTGTGCATCATTATAGTTTCAAATTAAAACATATACAATTTCAAAACCTTACATTTCATCCTTACTTCATGTATGATACCAAAAATAAATCAATCATCACTATGGGCATATCATACATGATACTTAAGCATTCATGATACATTATTTTATCAAAAAAATCATAGTATTGCATGCATTATTCCAAATCATAAATATTTCAAATCATGATGGTATCAAAATGTCAAATTACATTACATCCTACCATGCATAATCATAGCTTCTCATTTGTATGTATCAACATAATATCATGAGTATTTCATGCATAATTTTATATCATCACATAAAGAATATCAAGAAAAATTAATTGGGTGATGAGATATAAACTTCATGAATACAAGGGAGTCACGAACCAAATTTCAAGTTATGAGTATCGAAAAAATCAAGAGAAAAATTATGATTCTTTCTAGATGACTCAAATAGCAAAAAGAAGAATTATCGTAAATGATCTTGATTCATAAAAAAAGACAGATAGGTTTATAAAAAAAGACATAGATAGATTCATTAGTCTCTCCTTTTTTTTCATTAATGATTTGGTAGAACCCTTGCAGATTCTAGGCTTGGGGTTGATCTCTTTAGGGAATCGGCCTCCTTGGAACTCTATAGGGGTTCCTTCCTCTAAATTGCTACTCAAAGGCTGCAGAAAAGATTCATCTATTGCTTGTTAAAAGAGGATGAATACATAGCTATTTATAAGGCTTCTAAACCCTAACTCTTAATATGACTCATACTCAAGACTCCTATTCCTTTACAACTCCTAATGCTTCTCTAATAATAACTCATAATAGGACTCCTACTCAAGACTCATATTCCTTTATAACTCCTAATACTTATCTAAGAAATAACCTCCTAACCCTAGCCGGCCTCTTCACCTCTTTAATAGGGGTCGGCTAGGTAGGTTAACATGAATGCCCCTCTCAATTAGGACTCTCCTAGCTAGAGTCCTAATAGACCCACCCTCTTCAAATCAGCCTTATCCTCAAGGCTGGGATTCCATGAACTTAGGGAACCGGGTCTTCAGTTCCTCATATGATTCCCATGTGGCATTTTCAAGTAGTAAATTATTCCAATACACTAGTCCTTTAGTAGAGGGACGTCGGCGACGCATCACGATCCTGCGATCGAGGATGGCTTGTGGTTGGGCTTAAATAACTCCATGTTCAATGGTGTTGGGTAGTGGGATCTGAGGTAACTTGTGTTCTCCCAACTTGGGCTTCAGGTATGACATGTGGAAGACAGGGTGAATTTTGGCATCCTTAAGCAATTTAAGTTTGTACGTCATGGCTCTAATACACTCTATGATCAGATAGGGTCCATAAAAGCATAGGGATAGCTTCATGAAGGCTTGAGTGTTGATGGAGAGTTACTTGTATGACTATAGGCGAAGATAAACCCAATCTCCTACTAAATATTCTCTTTCACTTCGTCGTATGTCGGTTTGCTGCTTCATTCTAGCTTGAGCAGTAAAGAGATTATCCATTAATAGTTGTAGGAGTTTATCCTTGTCAATTAATTCTTGGTCGACTTGATCTATCTTGGCCGAGCCAATTACATACTTTGGAATCACAAGGGTCGGCCGACCATACAGTGCTTCATAAGGGGCACATTTGGTAGATGAATGATATATAGTATTATACCACCATTCGACCCAGGGAAGCCATTTTGCCCTCTCCTTTGGCTGGTCACTAGCAAAACACCGAAGGTACGTCTCTAAACACCTGTTTACCACCTCTGTTTGGTCATTAGTTTATGGATGATACGTTGTGCTCATCTTAAATTTTGTGCCTTATAATTGAAATAACTCGGTCCATAATTTACTAGTGAAGATCCTGTCACTATTACTTACAATGGACCTTGGTATCCCATATAGTTTAACAATATTTTCTATGAAAATCTAGGTAATACTAGTAGTAGTATAGGGATTTTGTACAGCACAAAAATGAGTATATTTCGTAAATCGATCAACCACCATGAGAATTGTGATTTTACCTTTGGAAGGTGGTAGCCCTTAGATGAAGTCTATGGAGATGTCAGTCCACACCAAGTCCGGTATGGGTAGCGGTTGTAGCTTCCCTGGATTTGCCACTGTTTCACCCTTGTGTTGTTGACATACATCACATTGTGCCACATATTCAGTAATATTTTTTTTATCCATCTTTAATAAAAATTTTGTTTCACTCTTTTGTAGGTTCTCAAGAATCTGGAGTACCTTGCTAAAGGTTTAGAGTGCATTTCATGTAGGATGATTTTGATGCAAGGGGAGTCAGGTATAAGCACAATGTGACCTTTGTAGCGTAGATCCCTCGAATCCCAAGTATAGTGGGCTATTGCACTTGGATCCTCCTCCAATTTTTTTATGATATTGCTGATCTTTGGATCCTTCTTCCATTCTTCCCTAATGTCCTCGAGGAGGCTAGTGGTAGGAATGGAGATGGCTGAAAACTTTGCTTTCTCAGGTAGCCTTGAGAGTGCATCTGCAACAACATTTCCTTTCCCCTTTTTATAAATAATTTCATAATCAAATTCAATATGTTTGGTTACCTATTTTTGCTGCTCATGGGATGATATCTTTTGCTCCAAAAAGTACTTGAGGCTTCTATGGTCGCTTTTAATTTGAAATCACCGACCGATCAAGTAGGGTCTCGACCTCGTTACTGCGTGCACAATGGCGAGCATCTCATTATTATATATTGACATATTTTGATGGGAGGGAGATAATGTCTTGCTAGTGTATGTGAGTAGTTGACCATCTTGCATTAGAATGACTCCAATTCCGACTCCAGACGTGGCGACCTCAATGATGAAGGGTTGGCTGAAATATGGTAGCGCTAACACCAGCGTCGTCATCATGACTGCCTTAAGTTTCTAAACACCTGTTTACCACCTCTGTTTGGTCATTAGTTTATGGATGATACGTTGTGCTCATCTTAAATTTTGTGCCTTGTAATTGAAATAACTCGGTGCATAATTTACTAGTGAAGATCTTGTCACTATTACTTACAATGGACCTTGGTATCCCACATAGTTTAACAATATTTTCTATGAAAATCTGGGTAATAGTAGTAGTAGTATAGGGATTTTGTACAGCACAAAAATGAGTATATTTTGTAAATCGATCAACCACCACGAGAATTGTGCTTTTACCTTTGGAAGGTGGTAGCCCTTAGATGAAGTCTTTGGAGATGTCAGTCCACACCAAGTCCGGTATGGGTAGTGGTTGTAGCTTCCCTGGATTTGCCACTGTTTCACCCTTGTGTTGTTGACATACATCACATTGTGCCACATATTCAGCAATATTTTTTTTGATCCATCTTTAATAAAAATTTTGTTTCACTCTTTTGTAGGTTCTCAAGAATCCGGAGTACCTTGCTAAAGGTTTAGAGTGCATTTCATGTAGGATGATTTTGATGCAAGGGGAGTCAGGTATAAGCACAATGTGACCTTTGTAGCGTAGATCCCTCGAATCCCAAGTATAGTGGGCTATTGCACTTGGATCCTCCTCCAATTTTTTTATGATATTGCTGATCTTTGGATCCTTCTTCCATTCTTCCCTAATGTCCTCGAGGAGGCTAGTGGTAGGAATGGAGATGGCTGAAAACTTTGCTTTCTCAGGTAGCCTTGAGAGTGCATCTGCAACAACATTTTCTTTCCCCTTTTTATAAATAATTTCATAATCAAATTCAATATGTTTGGTTACCTATTTTTGCTGCTCATGGGATGATATCTTTTGCTCCAAAAAGTACTTGAGGCTTCTATGGTCGCTTTTAATTTGAAATCACCGACCGATCAAGTAGGGTCTCTACCTCGTTACTGCGTGCACAATGGCGAGCATCTCATTATTATATATTGACATATTTTGATGGGAGGGAGATAATGCCTTGCTAGTGTATTTGAGTAGTTGACCATCTTGCATGAGAATGACTCCAATTTCGACTCCAGACGTGGCAACCTCAATGATGAAGGGTTGGCTGAAATCTGGTAGCGTTAACACCAGCGTCGTCATCATGACTGCCTTAAGTTTCTAAACACCTGTTTACCACCTCTGTTTGGTCATTAGTTTATGGATGATACGTTGTGCTCATCTTAAATTTTGTGCCTTGTAATTGAAATAACTCGGTCCATAATTTACTAGTGAAGATCTTGTCACTATTACTTACAATGGACCTTGGTATCCCACATAGTTTAACAATATTTTCTATGAAAATCTGGGTAATAGTAGTAGTAGTATAAGGATTTTGTACAACACAAAAATGAGTATATTTTGTAAATCGATCAACCACCACGAGAATTGTGCTTTTACCTTTGGAAGGTGGTAGCCCTTAGATGAAGTCTTTGGAGATGTCAGTCCACACCAAGTCCGGTATGGGTAGTGGTTGTAGCTTCCCTGGATTTGCCACTGTTTCACCCTTGTGTTGTTGACATACATCACATTGTGCCACATATTCAGCAATATTTTTTTTGATCCATCTTTAATAAAAATTTTGTTTCACTCTTTTGTAGGTTCTCAAGAATCTGGAGTACCTTGCTAAAGGTTTAGAGTGCATTTCATGTAGGATGATTTTGATGCAAGGGGAGTCAGGTATAAGCACAATGTGACCTTTGTAGCGTAGATCCCTCGAATCCCAAGTATAGTGGGCTATTGCACTTGGATCCTCCTCCAATTTTTTTATGATATTGCTGATCTTTGGATCCTTCTTCCATTCTTCCCTAATGTCCTCGAGGAGGCTAGTGGTAGGAATGGAGATGGCTGAAAACTTTGCTTGCTCAGGTAGCCTTGAGAGTGCATCTGCAACAACATTTTCTTTCCCCTTTTTATAAATAATTTCATAATCAAATTCAATATGTTTGGTTACCTATTTTTGCTGCTCATGGGATGATATCTTTTGCTCCAAAAAGTACTTGAGGCTTCTATGGTCGCTTTTAATTTGAAATCACCGACCGATCAAGTAGGGTCTCTACCTCGTTACTGCGTGCACAATGGCGAGCATCTCAATATTATATATTGACATATTTTGATGGGAGGGAGATAATGCCTTGCTAGTGAATGTGAGTAGTTAACCATCTTGCATGAGAATGACTCCAATTCCGACTCCAAACGTGGCAACCTCAATGATGAAGGGTTGGTTGAAATCTGATAGCGCTAACACCGGCGTTGTCATCATAACTGCCTTAAGTTTGTCGAATGTAGCCGAGACTTTGTCTAACCATTGGAAGGTATCTTTTTCCAGTAGAGAAGTGAGGGGTGCGTTGATCTTCCCATAGTCTTTAACAAATTTTCGGTAGTAACCCGTTAGTCCAAGAAACCCGCATAGTAATTTCATGTTTGTAGGTTTCGGCTAGCCTTACATTGCTTTAATTTTTATTGGGTCTACCGTCACTCATTCTGATATTATGTGCCCAAGGTACTCTACTTTTTACTAGAGAAAATTACACTTTAGCTGCTTAACAAAAAGAGTATTCTCCTGAAGGATCGTCAAAACAACCCGTAAATGCTGAAAGTAAGTCTCAAGAGAAGGGTTGTAAATGAGAATATCATCGAAAAATACCAGCACAAATTTATGAAGAAAGCTCCGAAAAATATTGTTCATGAGACTTTAGAAGGTTGAAGGAGCATTAGTGAGTCCAAAAGGCATTACCAAGAATTCATAATGGCTATTATGTGTGTCGAATGTAGTTTTTGGAATGTCGTCTTCATATATCTGAATTTGGTGGTAATCGGATCGGAGGTCCAACTTCGTGAAGACTCAAGCTCCTTTTAACTCATCAAGAAGTTTATCGACCACTGGTATTGGGTAATTGTCCTTGACGGTGATGCTATTTAAAGCTCGGTAGTCAATGCACATCTGTAAAGTTCCATCCCTCTTGCGCACAAGTAGCACCGGTAAGGAATAGGGGCTGCAACTTAGTCGAATCACCCCTGTTTCAAGCATCTCCTTTACAATCTTTTCAATTTCATCCTTCTGGAGGTGAGGATATTGGTACGGCCGAGTGTTTGTTAGTGGCTTGTTCAGAAGGATTGGAATCTGATGATCATGTTGCCGAGTAGGTGGAAGAATACGCGGCTTAGCAAAAATGTCAATAAATTCAACAAGCAATTGGGTGAGATTTTGATCTTCAATTTCTATTTTCTTCCCCTGGTTACTACTAGAGATGCATCAAAAAGCTACCATTTACCTTGTATAAAACTTTCTCCATTCGTTGGGTCGAAACGATGGTTACGTTGCTTCCGTGCTCCCCGTGTAGGATGATTTGTTTGCCTTTGCAGTAGAATTTCATAATTAATTTGGAGAAGTTCTAAGATACATCACCTAGCATCATCAACCATTCTATGCCAAGCATGGCCTCATAGTTATCAATTAGTAGGAGGAAGAAGTCAGTGATAATTTCTTGGTATTGCAATAATAGTTTCACCTGCGGACATCTTTGGTCACACTTTAGGATTCTTTCGTCGATGACCTTTACGTCAAATTTGTTGAATCTTAGATTTTGATGATGAAATCAATTGATAAGTGTTTATGAATTGATCTGCATTTTGAGTGACATAGGATGCTTCGATCAGGATGAGACAATTAAAGTATAAAGAATCATGTTGGGCCGGTGGAACATGTCAGAAGATTGGATGTCTAACCGGAGGATCAGATGACGTATCGACAAAAGGCTTCGAGCCATGGATTTGGGCATCAAGCTAAGGAGAGCATATATTATGCTAAGGAAATTGGAATTGTGGAGGTCAACTGGTCGATTGAGCACTAGGCCGCAAGAGAGGACAATGCGCCGAAGAATCGGATGAAGCATCAATGGACCAATGACATGCCAGACAACATGATTCATGCTTAATAATAATTATCAAAATCGAAGTGTTTTTTATGTGTGCAGGATTGACTACGATAGCATGGCATAAATCAAAATGAAGTCTTGGAGTCAAGAACGCGATTTCGTTGGGAGTTCGAGAGTTCGTCGGAAGTTCGGACATTCGTCAGAAGTTCTATAGGAATTGACCGAGAAGTCCAGGAGCTTACCAAAGATGCTCATTGAAACTCGCTAAGAAGATCATCATGAAGTCTAGGAGCTTGCTAAGAGTCTACTGGAACATTGCCGAGAGATCGTCGGAAGTTCGTCGGAAGATCGCCGGAAGATCGCCGGAAGCTCGCCTAAAGAAACCTAGACTTATATACTTTGTTTAGCTTAGTAAACATCTTAAAATTCATAGTTAGCACATAATTGGGATTATAATTGGGCCAACCCAATTAGGGGACAATTGGGCCAAGTTTAGGCTATGTTGGCCAAGAGAAATGCCCAAACAGTGACCAAACAGGTGAAACCATCATGGCACAGTCACCAAGACTATCTCAGGCAGTGGTACTACCAGTCTAGGTGGTGGTACCGCTAGTCTGGATGATGGTAATGCCCAGTGTCAAGCTGCAAGTAGTGGTACCGCCCGTACCCTAAAATTTCGGAGGTTTGAATTTTGGTCTCTAAATCTGAATCCATTTGGAGCCTATAAATACCTCAGCTATTCCTACATGGAAAAGTAAGAAATATTGAGTAAAACCCTATGATTCTAAAGTTGTAAACCTTAGAAAGTTGAGTTTCCTCCTCCCAAAGCTTAGAGAGAGTTCTAATGGAGGTGTGAGAGGGATACCTTGTAAAAGAGGGTTATAAAAGGTTGTCTCCTCAACCTATGAAAAGGAGAAGAGGGATGTAAAAGGGTAATTGGTCTTTGCCTATTAAAAGAAGATTGATAGTGGATGCCAGTGGCCTCGACGGAAGAGGAATTGGCGAAGTGGATGTAGGTCACGACAACCGAACCACTATAAAAATCTGGTTTGTGTTTCTCTTGTGCAATTTACCTTACTGCAAACCACTTTACTTATTTTACATCCACTATGCTCTTCCGTACGCTTTCAAAGTTAGTACCTTTATGAAATGATTTTTCGTCGGAAACAGATTTAATCGCAACGAAGTTTTGAACCAACGTTAGTTTTACCGATGCACTAATTCATCCCCCCTCTTAGTACTGACTCTTTTCCTAACAATTGATATCAGAGCCTCATTATTTCTCATTTGGTTTAACACCTAAGAGAAATAACTTTTTTTGGCTTTCAAGAGGGACTTTCTCTCACTCGTCCTCCCTTGTTCAATGGGACAGATTACACATATTGGAAAACACGAATAAGAGTTTTCTTACTTTCTTTGGATTTAAATTTATGAAGTATTATGAAAAATGGTTTTCGAAGGTCTTCTCTTCCAACGAAACATTTGAATAATTTGGAAAAGATGACCTTTTCTTTAAATGCTAGAGCTATGAATGCTCTATTTTGCTCCTTAGATAAAACCGAATTTAATCTGGTTTCTACTTGTGAAACAGCTTTTGACATTTGACATACACTTGAAATCACACATGAAGGCACTAGCAAAGCTAAAGATTCAAAAATCAACTTTTTGATGCATGATTTTAAACTTTTTTATATGAAACCAAGCGAAACCATTGGAGACATATACACTCGTTTTATGGATGTCGTCAATGGTTTAAAAGTACTTGGTAAAAGTTTTTCAGACTTTGAACTTGTAAACAAAATTTTATATTCTCTTAATAAGAACTGGGATTCGAAAGTAACTGCAATACAAGAGGCAAAAGATCTTAATAATTTTTCACTTGAAGAACTTTTTGGTTCATTAATGACATACGAAATGGCGCATAATGCACAAAACGAACTTAGAAAACATTCTTCCAAAGAACACGAAGGATTTTGGACTTAGAATAATTGAAGACAACTCGAGCATAAGCTCAAGTGATTGTGAACTTAAACTCCTCACTATGAAATTTAAAAAGTTCATAAAACAAAAATTAAAAAACAAAAATAGACTTAAAAAGAATGTAACTAATTGCTATGAACGCAAGAAGAAGGAAGCAATCTTGGACGAAACGAGCTCATCCAAAGATGAAGGACAATCCAACAAAGGCGAGGTGACAAACTATGCCTTAACGGTTTTCTACAATGAGATAAAATACTCAAACATCTCGAAATAACATAATGCTTTGCATAAGTTATTTTTATTTTAGCTTAGAAAAATTATTTTTCTTGAAAATTACATGTTTAATAATGTAATGAATAATGCTAAAAATAAAAATTTTAGGAATCATGCTTATCCTTCTAGTAATGATTATGAAAATTGCATGTTTGATGAATAAAATATTAGATTTAAATCTAATGATAATCCTATGTATGTTTTTTCAAGAAGAAATAATGTGTATCTTGATGATTTTCAATTTTGATTGAAACTATACTTGATGTCTTAATGAAAATGTTAATAGGTTTGATATCATGCTCAATGTGAATCTATGCATGATGATTTGAAGAAATGATGATTTTTGAGTAATTTATGGTTTATTGATCTTGATGGTTTTTATGAAGAAATTTACTTTTTGATCCTAAATGATTGATGCATGTTCTTATTTGGCATGAAAAGACAAAGGCATACTTGTATGAAACTAACAACTTAAAATGAAACATCTCTATCTTATCGAGTTTTGAATAAGAGATTGAAATATATATTTATATTATTTTGAATCTCTTAAACTATGAAAGTGATTTTGATGATTTAAATTTGAATAAATTTTTTTTTATCCAAATCATGATCTCAATTCCTTGATATTTACAAATTAAGATTTATTATGAATCAAGATTTTTTTTTAATCATTCTCCTATGATTTTACTTGTGCTTTCTTAAGAGGAGATTTTCTAAATGAATCATAATTTTTCAGAATTATAATTTTTATGATTCATAATGAATTGAGAGATATTATACATAAATCGAGATCGTTTATGTGTTCTCTCATGACATCTTCTTACTATAAGAATGTCTTCATCTATATCATGATCTTGAATTCTCGATATTGATACTTGAAATTTTTCTATGAATCAAAATATTATTTTTTAACTCCCATGTTTCTTTTTGTTATTTACTAAAAATGATATTTGTCAAAGTGAATCATATCTGTTGATATGCATGAATTGAGATCTTGTTCTCCTACTATTCTTTTTGCTATTTACTAAAAAGAAGACTTATTCTAATAAACCATGATATGTTACTTGACATCTTTTAAAGTTTATGACTTAAATTTTATTATATAAAATTCCTTGTATACATGAAGTATATCTCATCACCAAGTTCTTCTTGATATTCTTCATGTGATGATATGAATGCATGCAATACTATGATTTTGACATTCATGACTTGATTTTTTTATTATTAAAATAATGATTAGAATATTGATGTACTTATAATTGGTGATTTGGTATTATGCATGCAATACTTCAACTTATGATATTGATGCATGCAACGATGAAATATTCATGATAAAAAAATTATTTTGACATTCATGATTTTTTATCTTTGTTATTTACCTTTGTCATGATTTGAAAATTGTTGTAAAGGAAAAAAGAATTACAAAATTATTTTCTTCCCTTCTTTTTGGACAATGACAAAGGGAGAGAAATTTTGCTAGCTTGCATACTTTAAGAAGAAGCAAAAAGCTTGCTCATCCCAAAAGATATAAAAAATTTTGCCAACTTTCATGTGTAAAAGTTGCTAGCTCACAAATTGCAAGGAGAAAAACTTTCTAGGAAGCAAAGTTGCTAGCTTATTCAAAAATGATGCATGCAATACTTATTATTTTATTATGATGATGTATTTGATGTATTGCATATCATGTATGAGAATCATGATTAAAATTGTATTGACTTGAATTAAATTTAAATTTAAGGTTTATCTCAATTATGACATACTGAAATAAGAATGACACTTTATTTTTGTCATAATTTGAAAATTGATGAATTACACCATTGTTTTGTTATTCCTCTCTTTTTGCCAATGACAAAGGGGGAGAAAGAATTTCTAGTATGCACATCATGAAAAGAGGCAAACTTGTTAACTTGCACAAGTTAAGAAGATGCAAAAACAAGTTAGCTTGCTCATCTCAAAAGAGAAGCAAAGATTGCCAACTTGCATATTTCAAGAAGCAAAAGTTGCCTTCTTGAACATCTTAAATATTGCTAGCTTACATGATGTAAAACTCAAAATTTTTGCTAGCTTGCAATGATGATAAATCTTGAGATTTATTATGCAATGATTTGAACTTGGATGTCTAAAAACACTTGCTAGTTGTACTTCTCCTTTTTGTTGATGACAAAAAGGGAGAAGTATGATGTTATGCATAAGTTTATGATAACATGTTACTCAGATTTTTGAATCCAAGAGTCACTATCAATATGGCATATTTATAGGGGGAGTTTGTTTAAACTCTATCATCAATTGGTTGTCATCATCAAAAAGGGGGAGATTATTGAATCTCAAATTTTGATGATGAAACTAATCGATAAGTGTTTATGAATTGATCTACATTTTTAGTGATGCAGGATGCTTCGATCAAGATGAGACAATTAAAGCAGGAAGAATTATGTTGGGACGGTGGAACATGTCAAAAGATTGGACGTCTAGCCGGAGGATCGGATGACGTATCGATAGAAGGCTTCGGGCTATGGATTCGGGCATCGAGCTAAGAAAAGCAGATATTACGTTAAGAAAATTGGAGTTGCGGAGGTCAACTAGCCGATTGGGCAATAGGTCACAAGAGAGGACGATGCGTCGAAGAATCGGTCGAAGTGTCGATGGACCAATGACATGCCGGACAACATGATTCATGTTTAGTAATAATTGTCTAGATTTAAGTGTGTTTTATGTGTGCAGGATTAACTATGATAGCAAGGCATAAAGCAAAATGAAATCCCGGAGTCAAGAACGTGATTTTGTTGGGAGTTCGAGAGTTCGTCAGAAGTTTGGACGTTCGTCAAAAGATCTACAGGAATTTATCGAGAAGTCTAGGAGCTTGCCAAAGAAGCTCATTGGAACTCTCTAAGAAGATCATCGTGAAGTTCAGGAGCTTGCCGAGAGTCCGCTGGAACATTGCCGAGAGATCATCGGAAGTTTGCTTGAAGAAACCTAGACTTACGGACTTTGTTTAGCTTAGTAAATATCTTAAAATTCATAGTTAGCACATAAATGGGATTATAATTAGGCCAACCCAATTAGAGGACAATTGGATCAAGTTTGGGCTATGTTGGGCCAAGAGAAAGGCCCAAATAGAAGCCCAAATAGTGACCAAATAGGTGAAACCATCGTGGCACAGTCTCCGAGACTATGTCAGGTGGTGGTACCATCAGTCTGGGCTGTGGTACTGCCCAGACTCAGTCTCCAAGACTATCTGGGTGGTGGTACCACTAGTCTGGGTGATGGTACCGCCCAGTGCAGGCGGTGGTACCACCCGTACCTTGAAATTTTGGGGGTTTAAATTTTGGGCTTCAAATTTGGATCCATTTGGGGTCTATAAATACCCTTACTCTTCCTGCATAGAAAACTAAGAAATATTGAGAAAAACCTTGTGATTCTAATGTTGTAAACCTTAGAAAGTTGAGTTCCCTCCTGCCCAAGCTTAGAGAGAGTTCTAAGGGAGGTGTGAGAGGGATATCTTATTAAAGAGGGCTGTAAAAGGTTATCTCCTAAACCTGTGAAAAGGAGAAGAGGGGTGTAAAAGGGTAGTTGGTATTCTCTTATTGAAAGAAGACCAATAGTAGATGCTGGTAGCCTTGACGGAAGAGAAATCGGTGAAGTGGATATAGGTCACGACGACCGAACCACTATAAAAATCTGGTTTGCGTTTCTCTTGTGTAATTTACTTTACTGCAAACCACTTTACTTGTTTTACATCCACTATGCTCTTCCATATACTTTCAAAGTTAATACCTTTATGAAATAGTTTTTCATCGGAAATAGATTTAATCGCAACAAAGTTTTAAACCGACGTAAGTTTTACCGATGTACTAATTCACCGCTCCTCTTAGTGCCGACTCTTTTCCTAACAGAATTTGCTGCAACCTTCGATGTGGAGCGCCATCTGAGCAGCAACCTTACTATTTATGAAGTTATTAATGCTACCCGAGTCGATGAGAATAGTGATAGGTTGTTATTTGAGAAAACCTCCAACTTTCATCATTTGCGGGTTTGAGTAGCCAGCTAGTGCATGGTTGGTCGGTTGTGGCTCTTCTTCCGCATCTTCTTCTTCATGTCCAAGGCTCTCTTTTGGATGTTCAATGACCTCTTCTTCTACTGGTTCAATCACAAGAAGTTTGAACCCCTTTGCAGATTGCTCCCGAAGCTCTTCTCTTGTCAACCCTTTTGGTGTAGGGGCTTAGATGATAGTAGGGGTGGCTGAGGGCTTCAATATTGCTGGTTGGGGAGTGACTCTAGTCCTCTGGGCTTCATGGTTCAATTGTTCCTCTTGAAGTCGTACGAAAGAGATGGCTGCCATAAGCATGTACGGTTGTCATGTTCTAATTTCTCCCCGGATCTCTGGCTTCAAGCCCTCGATGAAGGTCCCTAATAGCTATTTTTTAGACCAATCATGAGTTTAATTAGATATCCTTTCAAATCTGGTTTGGTACTCCTGAATGGTGGAGGTTTGTCGGATCTTTGCTAGTTGTCCGTTAATGTTCTTGTAATCGATTGATCCGAAGCGGATCAGTAGTCCTTCTTTGAATTATCACCATGAGAGTGTTGAAACTCGGATTTTGATAATGAAGTCAATTGATAGGTTAATTGATCTAATCCATATTATTGAGTTAAGTGTACAGGATTAATTATGATAGCTTGAAGACATAAAGCAAGTTTACCATAGTCAAGTTTGATGGGTGTTCGAGAGTCCGCCGAAAGTTCGAAGAATCATCAGAAGTGTTGTTGGAACCAACCGAGAAAGAATCAAGGACTTGCCGAAGTTTTCGAAAGTCCGCCGGAAAGATCGTCGGAGGTTCAGGAGATCATCGAGAAGGTTCGGATACTTGCTAAAGACTCGTTGAACTCGCCACAAGACTGAGAGTCTATTAGGAGTCTGTTGGAAGAAATCTGAGGGTGTATCGGAAGTCCACCAAAAGTTTGCCGGAAAGCTCATTGGAAGGAAACTCAACATTGTCGGTTAAAAATTTGCTTAGGGCTATGTCTTAATTTCATAGTTTGCATATAATTTAGGTTAGGATTAAGGGTTAATCCTATAACCTGGTTATGGGCTAATTGGGCCCGAGTTTGGACTGGTTTGGGCCAAGTTTGGAGCCTAACCAGTGAGCTGGAATAGTCCAGGCGATGGCACCGCCTAGAACCTGAGAGGTCCGGTGGTGGCACCACTAGTACACTGTCAGTGTCAGACATTGACAGGCGATGGCACCACCACTGACAGGCGATGGCACCGCTAGCACTAGGAAACCCAAAAGTAATTCAAATTTGGAGCCCAAATTTGAATCCTCTTAGGGCCTATAAATACCCCTCAATTTTTAGTAGAGAAAATACCTTTTTGAGAAGTTAGAAAGTGAGAAAAAGCTCTAGCAAAGTCTTGTTTTCAATAGCTTAAGTGTTCACCTCCCTCTTTCTCTTTGAAAAAAATCTGTAAGAGTGTGAACCACTTGTAAGAAGGTTGTAAGAGAGGTATTTAGTCCTTCCCCTTCAAAGTAATTTGCTAGTGGAAGTTGGGAGCCTCATCGAAGAAGGCTTCGAAAGTGGATGTAGGTCATTTAACCGAACCACTATACATCGTGGTGTTCCTTGAATGTGTGAGTGTTTAATTTTCTGAACCATTTCTCTACTTAGCTGCAAATCGTTTGGTTTTCATCTCCCTACTCTTGACTACCTTTACTCAAGCTATTTTAGCTAAGTCATCCTTCGTCAAATTGAAATCTCTATACATTTACGAAATTGATTTCAAACTTACGAGTTTTAATCTGTTACACTAATTCACTCCCCCCCCCCCCATTGTTAGTGCCGCTCCGATGCTAACAATTGATATCAGAGTAAGGCTCACTCTCATATTTGGTTTAATACCCAAGAGAGATGGCTTACTCCGGCATGCAAGAGGGTCACTCTATTACACGTTCGCCTATGTTTAATGGGTCAGATTACACGTATTAGAAGACTCGTATGAGGATCTTCTTTATTTCCATGGATTTTGAGCTTTAGAATATTATCGAAAATGGATTTCAAAAATCTTCTCTTCCGATGAGCGAATGGGATGAATTGGAGAAGAAGGTTTTTACTTTAAACGCAAAGGCTATAAATTCATTATTTTGTGCACTTGACAAAAATGAATTTAATCGCGTTTTGATTTGTGATTCGGCTTTTAATATTTGGAGAACTCTTGAGGTCACTAATGAAGGCACTAGCCGAGTGAAAGAGTCCAAAATTAACATTCTTGTGTATTCTTACGAACTTTTCCGGATGAAACCAAGTGAGTCCATTAGAGACATGTACACCCGTTTCACGGATGTCATCAATGGACTCAAAGCTCTTGGTAAAGATTTTTCTAACTTTGAACTAGTAACTAAAATTTTTAGATCCTTTCCAAAGAGTTGGGATCCAAAAGTTACAGTCATTCAAGAGGCCAAAGACCTTAAAACATTTCCTCTCGAAGAACTTATTGGGTCTCTAATGACCTACGAAATGATGGGCCATGCTCATGAAGAGCTCGAGAACCCCCTTTCAAAGAACAGGAAGGATATAGTACTTAGAACACAAGAAGACCACTTGAAAGGAATATCAAGTGATGAGGACAGTGACGATGACATTGCACTTTTAACTCGAAAATTTAAAAAATTTATAAGAAAGAAAAAATTTAAAAATGACACCAAAAACAAACTTGAACATAAAAAGGACCAAGTAATATGCTACGAATGCAAGAAGCTAGGGCACTTCAAAAATGAATGCCCCCAAGCCAAGAAGAAGCAACCAAAGAAGAAGAAAGCTTTAAAAGCGACTTGGGACAACTCATGTGATTCCGAGAATAAAGAAGCTAGCAACAAAGAGGAAGCAAACTTCGCACTAATAGCTTTAAGAAGAGAGGTATGTGATTTAATTAATAAAGATTTATCTTTCGATGAACTTTCTATTACTTTTCATGAATTATTTGATGAGTGTAGAACTGTTAGTAAGAAGTTCAATCTATTAAAGAAAGAGCATGCCTTACTACAAAATAAGCTTAATAGTCTTCAAACTCCTCCATGCTCTAAGTGGGAACACTTAGAAGTAATAAAAAATGAGAATTTGCTACTTAAGGTAAGGTCTATAGCAAAGGCTTGGACAAGATCCTTGCAAACAAGGGTCACATCGCAAATAGAAGTGGAATTAGTTTTGTGAGAGGATCTCACTAAAATCCTACCACCTTCATTAAATGACCCACATTACATGTTTCACCTCATTTAAAATGTAACTTTTCATGTAAATCCAGACATCTTGTTTACAAATGTCCATTTCAGAAAATTAGTCCACATAAGTTAATATGGGTTCCTAAAGAAACTATAAATAATTCAATGATGAATGACAAAATTAGTAGACAAACTCATAAGCTAGGAACAAGAGATGGTATCTTGATAGTGGATGCTCAAGGCTCATGACCGGAGATCCATCTTATTTCTCTGTGCTCACTAGCAAAGAAGAAGGGTGTTGAATCTCGGATTTTGATGATAACAATCAATTGATGGGTTAATTGATCTAATCCATATTATTGAGTTAAGTGTGCAGGATTAACTATGATAACCAAAAAACATAAAGCAAGAATACCGGAGTCAAGTTCGTTGGACGTTTAAGAGTCCGAAGAATCGTCGTAGATGCTGCCGGAACCAACCAAGAAGAAATCGGGAACTTGTCGGAATTTTTGAAAGTTCACCGAAGAGGTCATCGGAGGTTCACGGAGATCACCGAGAAGGCTCGGCTACTCATTAAAGTCATCACAAGTTCGGGAGCTTGTTGGGAGTCCGTTGGAAAGCTCGTCGGAACAAGACTCGACGTTCGCGGTTGAAAACTTACTTAGGATGTTTTTTTTTGTTATGTAGTTCACTTGTAATTAGGATTAGAATTAAGAGATAATCCTATATCCTGGTTAGGGGCCAATTAGGCCCAAAATTAGAGTTGGTTTGGGCTAAATTTGAAACCCAACCAGTGAACCGAAGGGTCTGGCGGTGGCACCGCCAGACTGGGCGGTTGCACCGCCCAGCGCCCGAGAGCTGGGCGGTGGCACCGCCCGTCCACTGTCAGTGTCTGACACTGATAGGCGGTGGCACCGCCACTGATAGGCGGTGGCACCGCCAGCATCGGGAACCCAATGAGAATTCAAATTTGGAGCCCAAATTTGAATCCTCTTGAGGCCTATAAATACCCCTCAAATCTCAGCTGAGATTACAACTTTTTGAGCAGCAAGTGATTGAGAGAAAAGTCTTAGAAGAGTCTTTGCTAGTCTTGTTTTCAATTTGCTAGTGTTCACCTCCTTCTTTCTTGCTGAAAATCTGTAAGAGAGTGAACCACTTGTAAAAGTTGTAAGAGGGGTATTTACCCTTCCCTTTCAAGAGATTTGCTAGCGGAAGGTGGGAGCCTCATCGAAGAGGGGCCTCGCAAGTGGATGTAGGCCATTCGACCGAACCATTGTAAAATCGGTGTGATCTCTGGTTTGCATTTACTTATTGTCATTTATATTACTGCAAACCATTTGCACTTTAATGCTATACTACTTTGTCTCTGTCTTACTTATCTCTTTAAGTTAAAACGCAATCGAAACGGTTTTAAACGAAAACGTTGCTTTTATCGTACGAAGTTTTTAAAAAGTGTTTAAATCGTGAAAAGTTTATCACACTTCACCGCTGCACTAATTCACCCCTCCCTCTTAGTGCCGCTCCGATCCTAACAATTGGTATCAAAGCAAGGCTCACTCTCATATTTGGTTTAATACCCAAGAGAGATGGCTTAATTCGGCATGCATGAGGGACACTCTATCACACGTCCACCTATGTTTAATGGGTCGGATTACACGTATTGGAAGACCCGTATGAGGATCTTCCTCATTTCCGTGGATTTCGAGCTTTGGACTATTGTCGAAAACGGATTTCAAAAATCTTCTCTTCCGATGAGCGAATGGAATGAATCGGAGAAGAAGGTTTTTACTTTAAACGCAAAGGCTATGAATACCTTGTTTTGTGCACTAGATAAAAATGAGTTTAATCGTGTTTCAATTTGTGATTCGGCTTTTGATATTTGGAGAACTCTTGAGGTCACTCATGAAGGCACTAGCCGAGTGAAAGAGTCCAAAATCAACATCCTTGTGCACTCTTATGAACTTTTCCGAATGAAGCCAAGTGAGTCCATCGGAGAAATATACGCCCGTTTCACGGATGTCATCAATGGACTCAAAGCTCTTGGTAAAGGTTTTTCTAACTTTGAACTAGTAAACAAAATCTTAAGATCTCTTCCTAAAAGTTGGGATCCAAAAGTTACGGCCATTCAAGAGGCCAAGGACCTCAAAACATTCCCTCTTGAAGAACTTATTGGGTCTCTAATGACCTACGAAATGACATGTCAAGCTCATGATGAGCTCGAGAACCCCCTTCCAAAGAACAGGAAGGATATGGCACTTACATCACAAGAAGATCACTTGAAAGGAACATCAAGTGATGAGGACAGTGACAATGACATTGCACTTTTGACTCAAAATTTTAAAAAATATTTAAGAAAAAATAAATTTAAAAATAATACAAAAAATAAAGTTGAACAAAAGAAGGACCAAGTGATTTGCTATGAGTGTAAAAAACCGGGACACTACAAGAACGATTGTCCTCAAGCCAAAAAGAGAACATCAAAGAAGAAGGCACTCAAGGCAACGTGGGATGATTCAAGCGCGTCCGAAGAAGAGGAGTCCAACACCGAGCAAGTTGCTCATTACGCGCTAATGGCTTTAGGAGAAGAGACAAACCCACAAGCTAAGAGCAAGAGATGGTATCTCGATAGTGGATGCTCAAGACATATGACTGGAGATCCATCTCATTTCTCTATGCTCACTAGCAAAGAAGAAGGGTACGTCACCTTCGGAGACAACAACAAAGGCAAAATCATTGGCAAGGGAACTATTGGTAACAAATTTAGTTTTTCCATTGATGATGTTTTACTAGTTGATGGATTGAAACATAATCTCTTGAGTATTAGTCAACTATGCGATAAAGGTTATATCGTTAGATTCGAATCAAATATGTGTATTATCGAAAAACTAAACAATAACTTGACTATGATTGCATTAAAACAAAATAATGTCTACACCATCAACCTTGATGAACTAAGTAATGAAATGTGCTTCTCCGCTCTAAATGATGATGCTTGGCTTTGGCATAGGAGATTAGGCCATGCAAGCATGAAACTAATATCTAAGATCTCATCTAGAGAATTAGTACGAGGGATTCCAAATATGAAGTTTACTAAGGACAAAGTATGTGATGCATGTCAACTAGGTAAATAAATAAAAACTAGTTTCAAACCAAAAAATCAAATTAGCACCACTAGACCACTACAATTGATCCATTTGGACTTATTCGGACCAATTGACACAACAAGTCTAGGAGGAAGCAAATATGCGTTTGTAATTGTGGATGACTATACTTGGTACACTTGGACCTATTTCTTAGTCCACAAAAGTGATTGCTTCAAGTGCTTCTTAAAATTTTGTAAACTCACTCAAAACGAAAAGGGCTTCATGATTTCATCAATTTGGAGTGATCACGGTGGCGAATTTCAAAACCGTGATTTCCAAAATCTTTGTGAAGTTAATGGATACAATCACAACTTCTCCACTCCAAGAAATCCTCAACAAAATGGAGTAGTTGAAAGAAAAAATAGAAACCTACAAGAAATGGCAAGAACTATGTTAAATGAACATAGTTTACCTAAGTATTTTTGGGCCGAAGCCGTAAATACGGCTTGCTACATCATGAATAGGGTCCTAATAAGACCATCCCTATCAAAAACTCCCTATGAATTATGGAATAACAAAAAACTAAATATTTCCTATTTTAAAGTTTTCGGTTGTAAATGCTTTATTTTGAATGAAAAGGATGCCTTAGGAAAATTTGATGCTAAATCCGATGAAAGCATCTTTCTTGGTTACTCTTCCGTTTCTAAGGCTTTTCGGGTTTTTAACAAAAGAACCTTAGTAATAGAAGAGTCTATTCATATAGTTTTTAATGAAATTTCTAATTTAAAGAAAAATGATTTTGATGATGATCTTGGTTTTGATAATTTGAAATTAAATGAACCCCCTACTCAAAATAGCAACTTGGATGCACCTTCTTCCGAAATTTCCTTACCCAAGGAATCGAAATATATAGATGCTCATCCAAAGGAGCTAATTATAGGAGATACATCAAAAGGGGTTCAAACTCGTTCCTCTTTTAAGAATTTTTGTGCTAACACCGCCTTCCTTTCTCAAATCGAACCTAAATGCATTGACGAGGCCATAAAAGATGATTTTTGGGTTATTGCAATGCAAGAGGAATTGAATCAATTTGAGAGGAATAAGGTATGGAAGCTTGTTCCTAGACCTAGTGACCATTTAGTCATTGGTACTAAATGGGTCTTTAGAAACAAGCAAGACAAAAATGGTATCGTGGTTAGAAACAAGGCTAGATTAGTGGCCAAAGGTTTCAACCAAGAAGAAGGTATCGATTACAAAGAAACCTTCGCTCCCGTGGCTCGATTAGAAGCCATAAGGATGCTCCTTACCTATGCTAGTAGTAATAATTTTAAACTATTTCAAATGGATGTCAAAAGTGCTTTCTTGAATGGTTTTATTTCTGAAGAAATATATGTCGAACAACCTCCCGGATTTGAAAATTCTCTTCTTCCTAGCCATGTATTCAAATTGACTAAGGCTCTCTATGGCTTGAAACAAGCTCCTAGAGCTTGGTAAGAAAGGCTTAGTTCCTTTCTTATTTTAAATAATTTTAACAAAGGCAAGGTTGATACTAGATTATTTATCAAACATTTTGAAAATAATTTTCTTATTGTGCAAATTTATGTTGACGATATTATTTTTGGCTCTTCGGATGAATCACTATGTGAATCATTTGCCAAATGTATGAGTCATGAATTTGAAATGAGTTTAATGGGTGAATTAACTTTCTTTTTAGGATTACAAATCAAACAACTTAGTGATGGTATATTTCTTAACCAATCTAAATATACATTAGAATTGTTAAAACGATTCAACATGGATAATTCAAAAGCAATAAACACCCCTATGAGCACTTCGACTAAGTTAGATATGGATGAAAATAGTGAAAATTTCGATCATAAAACATATAGGGGAATGATAGGTAGTCTACTCTACCTTACCGCGACTAGACCGGATATTATATTTAGTGTAGGACTTTGCACTATGTTTCAATCTAACCCTAAATTATCTAATCTTAAGAGTGTTAAAAGAATATTGAGGTATCTTAAAGGAACTCCAAATTTAGGATTGTGGTATCCAAAATCTGAAATTTTTGATTTAATAGCTTATGCAGATGCTGATTTTGGCGGATGCAGGATAGATAGAAAAAGTACATCCGGTACATGCCAATTTTTAGGACATGCACTTGTTTCTTGGACTTCCAAGAAACAAAATTCAGTTGCACTATCCACGGCGGAAGCCGAATACATTGCTGCGAGTGCATGCTGTGCACAAGTTGTTTGGATGAAAAATACATTAGAAGACTATGGAATTCACTTCAAAAATGTTCCCATAAAATGTGATAATACTAGTGCTATATGTCTTACCAAAAATTCAATTCAGCACTCTAGAACTAAGCATATCGATATTAGGCATCATTTCATACGCGATCATGTCCTTAACAATAATGTTGTTTTAGAATTTATTGACACAAAGCATCAATTGGCAGATATTTTTATGAAAGCCTTAAATGAAAAACAATTTGAATTCATTAGAAGGGAACTAGGCATGTTAAATTGTTCCTGAAAATAAGCTTGTTTGAATATATTTTTTTTGAAAAATGTCTATCTTTTTTCGTTCTTCTATGGATTTGAATTCATCATTCTCCTTCAATTCAAGATGATATACTGAAGTACGACTCATTATCTTGAGTCAAACACATCAAAAAAAAAAAAAAATTCTAGTGCAGCACGCCAACGGTGGCACCGCCAGAACCGACGGTAGCACCGCCTGAGCGCTCGGGCACCAGGCGGTGGCACCGCTCGGTTTGGCGGTGGCACCGCCCGAGACACCCTATAAATCCCAAATGGTTAGGGCCGGCGGTGACACCGCCCCCAACCCGTGGAACCCTTGCTCCAACTCTCCCAAACTCTCTCAATCCCTCATTCTAACTTCTACAAACCTTGGAGAAGGATTCTTGTTGGTCCAAACTCACCATCATCCAAAAAACACTCCATAAGGTAAAATCTTCCCTTCCCTTTCTTCTTGTTTTACCTACTCATTACAATTTCATATTTCTCTTATCATCTTGTCTAGAAAATGGCTCCTAAGAGATCAAAAGGGAAAATGATTGAAGGAGATTCATATGACCACAATCTTTTTAGATCCAAAGAAGACGCCCTTGGGTTTTCAAATTTTGAAACAAGATATATCCATAAGGGTAAACACGTTGATCTCGATGAACTAGGAGACTTAGAACCCATTAGGTGGTTTGCTCATCTAGAGGCCCTACCTCTCTTACAAATAGATGAACCAATTTATCCTAGATTAGTTAGGCTCTTTTATGCAAACCTATGGGTAGATAACGATAGCCTAAGTACTTATATTTTAGGAACACAAATTAGGATTTCTGATAATTCTATTTGTGAACTAATTGGAATCACTGAAAAAGATAGGGGCTGCTATTTTAGAGGAAAATGGGATGTTAATATAATAGGAGCAACTTACACCGAAGCTGTCGAAACCATTTTTGCAAACTTGAACTTCGGAATAATACCCAAGAGTTGCGAACACTTACTACCTTTTAACTCTAAGATTCTTCATCATATCATGACAAGCATACTATTCCCTAAGCAATATCATCTTGATGAAATGAGTCTAATAGAGATAAGCACTATGTATTGGATTATAACCGGTCAACATAACTGTTTTGGATACTCAATACGGCAACACATGCAAGACATTACAGCTAAAGATATTATGTTGCCATATGGGGGGTTAATCACTAGATTTCTTCGTGCCTATGACATTTGCATCCCACCTGATGAAGAATCAATTCAAAGTGATAGATATAACATCATCAATAAAAATCTACTAAAGAGACTTAGGTGCACATTTAACAATGGAATATGGGTAAGGCAACCTAGAAGGACTGATCCTATTCCTCCACCAGTAGAACAACCAGAAACTCCAATTTTTAGGGGAAATGAATCTCCTCCTCCTAGTCCCTTTGGTGCAGCACCTTCAGCTCCTGTTTCATCCTCTAAAGGACTCATTATGACAGAACTATCTCAGATCAAATTCCAACAAGACCAACTCAAATCGCAGCAAGGACAAATTCAACTCCAGCAAATTGAAATTTTGAAGGAACTACGACAACTAAATCAAAAAATAGATGTTATGTATCAGCACTATGGATTACCTCCTAAGGATTGATGTATCTTTTTATTTTGTTCTGTTTACTCTTAATCTCAAGTTCCAAGCTGGTCATCTTTTGAACGAAAACTGAACCTTCTTTTTAAATGTATTTTTAAAATTCTGGATATATGCTTCTGGATGAATGCTGATTTTTCCTTTTAAGATAAATTCTGGATAAGTATTTTTGGCAAATTTGAATGATTAATCTTAATGTTATATTTTTTCTCTAATGATTTTATGAATCTCGAAATTAATGGCTTGATTATGAGTTTCAAGTTGACGAATTGAACTTGAATGGGTTTCTATTCGAATTATGATCTTGACTTATTGGAGTTACTACGTGAAATTTTTTTTTACATCACTATCTCTTCCTTGTACATCTACAATTTTTGGTATTTATAGAAAGAAGAGATTTGATAAAATGGATGAATGCTGAATTTTTCATTTGTGTGCTTCAAGTCTCATTCTCTTTTTGTTGATGACAAAGGGGGAGAAGTGATGACTAAGTGATGACTTGTACCATTTTGATAGCATGACTTATATGTGATATGAATGTCTTATATGACTTGTACCATTTTGATAGCATGACTTATATATGCCTTGTAAAATCTTTCAGAATATCGCAAGATTGATTGATCATTTTGAAAGCATGTCTAACATGTATATCATGAAATTTATGTTGAAAATCTTTATCTCCTGTCGTAGTAAAAATTGTCTCTTATCATTCGACTTGAAAATGATTTTCATCGAAGTTTCGCATTTACTTAGGCTTAATGAGAATAACGATAAGTTCTACGGTTGGAACTTATCGGTTTATGCTTGAATTCAATGGGATGGAATTCAAGTGTTTTTATCTTCTCATAATATGGCATATAGATAGGGGGAGTTATGTTTAACTCCGTCATCAATTGATTATCATCATCAAAAAGGGGGAGATTGTTGAATCTCGGATTTTGATGATAACAATCAATTGATGGGTTAATTGATCTAACCCATATTATTGAGTTAAGTGTGCAGGATTAACTACGATAACCAGAAAACACAAAGCAAGAATACCGGAGTCAAGTTCAATGGACGTTTAAGAGTCCAAAGAATCGTCGGAGATGCTGCCGGAACCAACCGAGAAGAAATTGGGAACCTGTCGGAATTTTCGGAAGTTCGCCGAAGAGGTCGTCGGAGGTTCACGGAGATCACCGAGAAGGCTCGGCTACTCGTTAAAGTCATCATAAGTTCGGGAGCTTGCTGGGAGTCCGTTGGAAGAAGTTCGTCGGAAAGCTCGCCGGAACAAGACTCGACGTTCGCGGTTGAAAACTTGCTTAGGATGTTTTTTTTGTTATGTAGTTCACTTGTAATTAGAATTAGGATTAAGAGATAATCCTATATCCTGGTTAGGAGCCAACTGGGCCCAAAATTAGAGTTGGTTTTGGCTAAATTTGAAGCCTAACCAGTGAACCGAAGGGTCTGGCGGTGGCACCGCCAGACTGGGCGGTTGCACCGCCCAGCACCCGAGAGCCAAGCGGTGGCACCGCTTGGGCTGGGCGGTGGCACCGCCCGTCCACTGTTAGTGTCTGACACTAACAGGCGGTGGCACCGCCACTGACAAGCGGTGGCACCGCCACTGACAAGCGGTGGCACCGCCAGCATCGGGAACCCAATGAGAATTTAAATTTGGAGCCCAAATTTGAATCCTCTTGAGGCCTATAAATACCCCTCAAATCTCAGCTGAGATTACAACTTTTTGAGCAGCAAGTGATTGAGAGACAAGTCTTAGAAGAGTCTTTGCTAGTCTTGTTTTCAATTTGCTAGTGTTCACCTCCTTCTTTCTTGCTGAAAATCTGTAAGAGAGTGAACCGCTTGTAAAAGTTGTAAGAGGGGTATTTACCCTTCCCTTTCAAGAGATTTGCTAGTGGAAGGTGGGAGCCTCATCGAAGAGGGGCCTCGCAAGTGGATGTAGGTCATTTGACCGAACCACTATAAAATCGGCGTGATCTTTGGTTTGCATTTACTTATTGTCATTTATATTACTGCAAATCATTTGCACTTTAATGCTATACTGCTTTGTCTCCATCTTACTTATCTCTTCAAGTTAAAATGCAATCGAAACGGTTTTAAACGAAATCGTTGCTTTTATCGTACGAAGTTTACGAAAAGTGTTTAAATCGTGAAAAGTTTATCGCACTTCACCACTGCACTAATTCACCCCCCCCTCTTAGTGCCACTCCGATCCTAACAAAGGGTATGTCACCTTCGGAGATAACAATAAAGGTAAAATCATTGGCAAGGGAACCATAGGTAACAAATCAAGTTTTTCAATTGATGATGTGTTGCTAGTTGATGGATTAAAACATAATCTCTTAAGCATTAGTCAATTATGCGATAAAGGTTACATCGGTAGATTTGAATCTAATGTGTGCATTATTAAAAAACCAAACAATAACATATCAATGATTGTCTTAAAATAAAATAATGTCTACACCATATCTTGATGAACTTAGTAATGAAATATGCTTTTCCGCTTTAAATGATGATGCTTGGCTTTGGCATAGGAGATTAGGCCATGCAAGTATGAAACTAATATCTAAGATTTCATCTAGAGAATTAGTATGAGGGATTCCCAATATAAAGTTTGTTAAGGACAAAGTGTGTGATGCTTGTCAACTAGGAAAACAAATAAAAACTAGTTTCAAACTAAAAAATCAAATTAGCACCACTAGACCATTGCAATTGATCCATTTGGACTTATTTGGACCAATTGACACAACGAGTCTAGGAGGAAGCAAATATGCCTTCGTAATTGTAGATGACTATTGTAAATACACTTGGACTTATTTCTTGGCTCACAAAAGTGATTGTTTCAAATGTTTCTCTAAATTTTGTAAACTTACTTAAAACAAAAAATGCTTCATGATTTCATCAATTTGAAGTGATCACAGTGGCAAATTTCAAAACCGTGATTTCCAAAGTTTTTGTGAATCCAATAGATATAATCACAACTTCTCCACTTCGAGAAATCCTCAACAAAATGGGGTAGTTGAAAGAAAAAATAAAAATTTACAAGAAATGACAAGAACCCTGTTAAATGAACATAGTTTACCTAAGTATTTTTGGGCCGAAGCCGTTAATACGGCTTGCTATGTCATGAATAGGGTTCTAATAAGACCATCTCTATCAAAAACTCCCTATAAATTATGGAATAACAAAAAACCAAATGTTTCTTATTTTAAAGTTTTCGATTGTAAATGCTTTATTTTGAATGAAAAGGATGTCTTAGGAAAATTTGATGCTAAATCCGATGAAGGTATCTTTCTTGGTTACTCTTCCGTTTCTAAGGCTTTTTATGTTTTTAATAAAAGAACCTTAGTTATAGAAGAGTCTATTCATGTAGTTTTTAATGAAATTTCTGAGTTAAAGAAAAATGATTTTGATGATGATCTTGGTTTTGATAATTTGAATTTAAATGAACCCGCTCCTCAAAATAGCAACTTGGATGTATCTTCTTCCGAAATTTTCTTACCCAAGGAATGGAAGTATATGGATGCTCACCCAAAGGAGCTAATTATAGGAGATACATCAAAAGGGGTTCAAACTCGTTCTTCTTTCAAGAATTTTTATGCTAACACCGTCTTCCTTTCTCAAATCGAACCTAAATGCATTGATGAGACCTTAAAAGATGATTTTTGGGTCATTGCAATGCAAGAAGAATTGAACCAATTTGAGATGAATGAGGTATGGAAGCTTGTTCCTAGACCTAGTGATCATTTAGTTATTGGTACTAAATGGGTCTTTAGAAACAAGCAAAACCAAGAATTGAAATATGTAGATGTTTATCCAAAAGAGCTAATTATAAAACATACATCAAAAGGGGTTCAAACTCGTTCTTCCTTCAAGAATTCTTGACGTTAGCACAAAACCAAGCAACTGGATTAAGCCCCCTCCACTCAAGCTTAATCACTAATGATGCTACGGGGAATTGAAGAACTAATTGACAATTCCTCTTCAATTCCTCTTCTTATATAATAATTAGTGACATAAGGAGGGTACAATTAGTAGCAGACTCCAAGGGGCGAAGCTTAGTTCTTGCTTCCTTCCTTAACAACCTATTCGATTCTAGCAGCCTATTCTGGCAGGCAACTCTTTTCTCTTTTTTTGAATCTCTTTCCTGTTGTTATTCATGTTCTTGGGGCTAAGGATGTAACCGAGGCTGGCTTTTCAAAGAGAGACTGAAGCGGGTCCATCCTTGCAGTCGTATAGTTTCAACATTTAGTGGCGTAGGCATTGCGAGGCCCACGTAAGAGCACAATAGGTCTTTTCTAAAATCATATATCTTGTCTCGTAATCAGTGAACTTATATTGCTAAGAGAGTCTATGGCTCTTTCCTTCGTTACCCTTCTGAGAGAGAGAGTTAATGTCATGCTTGCATCACCAAGAGATATATGAATTGATGCTATGATTGCTATAATTTGCATTATGCCTTGTTTGTATCATGTAATGATATCAAAATCTTACTTCACAGTTTTACATGTTGATATCTTACAATATGATGAATTGCTACTATTACCATCATTCAAACTTGTTATGTAAAATTTGAAAATGAATGTCAAGCCTTGACATCATCTTAAGAGAGATACATCATGATGGGAATCATGATGGGAGTATTGATAAGTTTAAATGATTTTAACTTATCAATATGTCTCTTGAATTCAAAAGTTTTGAATTCAAGAATGACTTATCTCAAGTATGGCATATAGACAGGGGGAGTTAAGGTTAACTCCATTATCAATTGATTGTCATCATAAAAAAGGAGGAGATTGTTGAATCTCGGATTTTGATGATAAAGTCAATTGTCATTTGTTATCTAATCTATATGTTGAGATAAGTGTGCAGGATTAACTACGATGAAAGTAAGATATGCAGCAGGAGTTGCGTCGGAGTCAAGACAATGATCACGTTGGGAGTTCGAGAGTTCGACGGAAGTTCGGACAATCGTCGGAGGTTCTGCGGGAACAAATCCGAGAAGTCCATGAGCTTGCCAAAGAAGCTCGTCGAAACTCGCCAAGTGGATTGTCGCAAGTCCAGGAGTTTGCCGGAAGTCCGCAGGAGCATCACCGAGGGTTCATCGGATGATCGACGGAAGTTCGCCGGAAGCTCGCTGGAAGAAGCGATTGACGCACAGGAGCAAGTTACAGTAAATGTCTTGGGAAATGTCGTAGTTAGCACAATGATTAAGTTAGAAATGGGAGGTGATCCCATTAACAAAATCTTGGGGCAATTGGGCCCCTTAAAAACCCAAATTGGGCTGAATGGATCAACCCATTCGGACCCTGATTTCTGCCAAGCGGTTGAACCGCCCAAGCTAGGCGGTGGCACCGCCTGGGCTCAGTCTCCGAGCGAGACTGGGTGGTGCAACCACCCCTGACAGGAGGTGGCACCTCCTGGGCTCGGTCTCCGAGCTCTGGCTGAGCGGTGCAACCGCCTCAGTCAGGCGGTGGCACCGCCTGAGCTCGGTCTTCGAGCTCTGGCAAGAGGTGCAACCGCCCCTGACAGGAGGTGGCACCGCCTAGAGGCTCAGTCTTCGAGCTATGCCAGGCGGTGCAACCGCCAGATCCCGGAATTCCGAGAATTGACAGTTTTGAGCTTCAAATTCAAACTAGGTTGGGGCCTATAAATACCCCACTCTTTCAGCACTGAAAGGGCACCCAAAAACCACCGAAATTCTGATTTTACTTTATGATTTTTAGAGCTCAAAAGTATTGTATGAGTTGAAAGTTCTTCTTCCTCTTTTCTACCAAGTCCTAATCTGTTAAGAGAGGAAAGAAAATTCTGTAAGGGTTGTCTCCTAAGCCCGTCAAAAGGAGTGAAACTGTAAAAGGGTCGTTGGCCTTCGCCTATTGAAGGAAGACCTCTAGTTGACGTCGGTGACCTCGTCGATGGAGGAAGCCAAAAGTGGAGTAGGTCAAGATTGACCGAACCACTCTAAATCTCGGTTTGCATTTACTTTGAGCATCTTATCTTTACTACAAACCTCCTCAAAAACTTACTGCTTTCTACGCATATACGATTGGGTTTCAAGTTTTGCACTTTCCGAATCGACGTTTAGACGTAAATCAGTTTTATCGTACGATCATCATATTTCAATTTGCATTTACGTTTTGATTTCTATCATAACTGCAAACTGCCTTTATATCTTTGCTTTAACTACATCTCACTTAATCAAGTGATTTACGAATCAGCATTTAGACGTAAATCAGTTTTTCCATACGAATATCATATTTCAGTTTGCGCCTACTATCTGATTTGAACCATTACTGCAAACTGCATTTATATCTTTGCTGCATCTCGTTAATCAAAACTTAAAGTGATTTACGAATTGGCTTTCTTACTGAAATCACTTTTATCGAACGAACGCAGTTTATTTTGAATCGTAGAAGGTTTTCCACTACACTAATTCACCCCCCCTCTTAGTGCTCTTGATCCTAATAGCCGAGAGTGGATGATCCTCTATCGACACTCAATAGCCCTCGTAAGGTCGACTACCACTCCCAATGACTAGCTGTACTAGATCCAGGATAGTCAAACCTATAAGTCTGGTATCAAAGAGTGGAGCACTCATACAGGACATCCTTGGTGTCTTAAGTCTAAGGACCAGATATACCACTAGGACTACGGAATCGCTATCTGATAATAAGGCATCATCAACCATCCAACATTCCGTAAGTGGATTAATCAATGAACTCATTCTCCAATGAGCACCTATACTGTATCCTTAGTGTCCCTACACGAGCAGCTATGAGACCAGCTACATCCATCATATGGACGGGTATGCAGCACATCAGTCTGTCCGGTTATTACGATGTCCCTCTCGAGTAACCTATGACCGGGATTATTTAGGATATGTGTTTAAAGGTGAATCAATCTCATTATCATGATCTCATCACGATCCGATTCTCATTGCATAAATCCAAGGACATCACAATATATATATGCATATATGCAATAGTTATAAAGTGATATACGTCAAAATATAATAAGTAAAAAGATTCTGTATCAAGTCACACATGCCATCACTCACGTGAATGGCTTGCTGGGCACCTATGACTAGCAGAAGTCATAGCAGAAATCCACATGGTTATAGAGGAAGATCTAAGTCTAGAAGAGATATCAAATGTTTTCACTGTAACAGGCTAGGTCACATGAAAAAAGAGTGTAGGTTTTGGAAGCGAGAACAGAATGAAATGAAGAAAAATGAGAAAGAGACCAATATAGTTGCTGCTGAAAGTAATATCACTATTGTTTATGATGAAGGTTGTGTCAGTCTTGTAGCTCAGGACAGTAATTGGGTAATTGACTTTGGTGCTTCATTTCATGTTACTACTCATGGTGATTTCTTTAGATCTTACACTGCTGGTGATTTTGGTAATGTCAGAATGGGAAACAGTGGTACATCTAAGATTGTGGGTATTGGATATATTTGCTTGGAGACCAATATTGGGAGCAAATTGATACTCAAAGATGTAAGACATGTTCCAGATATTCGTCTTAACTTGATATCTACAGGTAGACTTGATGATGAGGGCTTTGCACACTATTTTGGTGAAAGCAAATGGAAACTCACTAAAAGTTCTCTGATTGTGGCAAGAGGAAAGAAACTTAACTCTTTTTATGTCATGGAAGCTAAGCTACACAAAGGAGAGATTAATGCAATTCAAAAAGGTGAAAGTATAGATCTTTGGCATAAGAGGCTTGGACATATCAGCGAGAAGGTACTTCAAACTCTTGCTAGAAAGCAGTTCTTACCAGAGTTGCAAGGTACATCTCTTAAATTTTATGATTATTGCTTAGCTGGAAAAACACATAGAGTTGCATTTCATACATATCCATCATCTAAAAGATCAGATGTTATTGATTTAGTTTATACTGATGTTTGTACTATGCAAACTAGGACTCTTGGATGTGCTTTTTATTTTGCTACTTTTATTGATGACTATTCTAGAAAAGTGTAGGCTTTTGCTTTGAAATCTAAAGACCAGATACTCGATGTTTTCAAGGAGTTTCATGTCAGTGTTGAAAGAGAGACTAGCAGAAAACTAAAGTGTATTCGATCAGATAATGGTGACGAGTATAGGGGTCCTTTTGAGAATTATGGTAGGTTTCATGGTATTAGGCTTGAGAAAACAGTTCCTAAAACTCCTCAATAGAACGGTGTGGTAGAAAGGATGAACAGAATCATTGAAGAAAAGATTAGGTATATGCTTTCCTACGCCAAGTTACCAAAGTCATTTTAGGGGGAGGCTATGAGGACTACAATTGATCTGATGAATCTTTCTCCATCAGTTCCTCTGAAAGGTGATGTTCCAAAGAGAGTATGGAGAGGAAAAGATATATCTTATAATCACTTAAGAGTCTTTGGGTGTAAAGCATTTGTTCATATTCCCAAAGAGGAGAGGTCCAAGCTTGATAATAAAGCAAAAGCATGTATCTTCTTGGGATATGGTCATGAAGAGTTTGGGTACAGATTATGGGATCTAGTGAATAAGAATATTATTAGAAACAGAGATGTTGTGTTTCTTGAAGACCAATTGTTTGATGATGGTAATAATATTGAGAAGCTAGAAACCTCTGTTTATATTCCTTGGAGTTTGGGTCTAGTTCCTTCACCTGTAGTTCATGATGATCATGGGGGAGATGAACAAGAAGATTGTGGTGAGAATACCAATGATGCTACACCTACAGTTGATGATGCTGAACCAACTGAACAAGCACCTCCACCACCAGTTGAGATTTCATTGAGGAGATCCACTAGAGAGCGACAACCATTTACCAGATATCCTCCACATGAGTATGTTATGCTTACTAACGGGGGAGAGCTAGAAACTTACCAAGAAGCTATTCTACATGAGAATAAGAATGAGTGGGTTAAAGTCATACAAGAAGAGATGAGATCCTTGCTTGAGAACCATACTTATGACTTTGTAAAGTTGCCTAAAGAGAAGAAAACTCTCAAGAATAAGTGGGTTTATAAATTGAAGACTGAAAACAATAGCTCACAACAAAAATACAAGACACGACTAGTTGTGAAAGGATTCAGTCAGAAGAAATGTATTGACTTTTAAGAAATATTTTCTCCAATTGTGAAAATATCCTATATCCGAGTTGTTCTTGGTTTGGCTGCCCGCTTGAATTTAGAAGTTGAGTAACTTGATGTAAAAACAGCATTTCTTCATGGTGACTTAGAAGAAGAAATTTACATAGAGCAACTAAAAGGTTTCAAAGTTAAGGGAAAAGAAAATCTGGTGTGTAAGCTTAGGAAAAGCTTATATGGACTCAAACAGGCACCTAGACAGTGGTATAAGAAGTTTGATTCCTTTATGATGAGCTAAGGGTATGATAGAACCACATTTGATCATTGTGTGTTTATGAAGAAATTTTCAGATGATGATTTTATTATTTTACTGTTATATGTTGATGATATGCTGATTGTTGGCCATGATGTTGGAAAAATTGGAAAGCTTAAAAGAGAGCTAAGTAAGTCTTTTGCCATGAAAGACTTGGGATCAGTGAAACAAATACTTGGCATGAAGATTCTTCGTGATAGGAAGAAAAAGAAGATTTGGCTATCTCAGAAGACTTACATTGAAAGGGTTTTTGAAAGATTCAACATGAGTAAAGCCAAAGCAGTTTGTTCTCCACTTGCAGGTCATTTCAAGCTTAGTTCGAAACAATGTCCTATAAGTGAAAAAGAAGAAATGTCCAGAGTGCTTTACTCATCTGCAGTAGGTAGTTTGATGTATGCTATGGTTTGTACTAGGCCAGATATAGCTCATGCAGTTGGAGTTGTCAACCGATTTCTCTCTAATCCTGGAAAGGAATATTGGGTAGGAGTGAAATGGATATTAAGATATCTAAGAGATACTTCCAAGTTATGTTTATGTTTTGGTAATGACGAACCTGTGTTAGAAGGGTACACAGATGCAGACATGGCAGGTGATACTGATTCCAGGAAGTCCACTTCGGGATTTTTGATGACATTTACAGGAGGAGCAGTCTCTTGGCAGTCTAAGTTACAGAAGTGTGTTGCTCTATCAACCACAGAAGCAGAATACAAAGCAATTACTGAAGCCTGCAATGACGCTTTATGGATGAAAAAGTTTCTACAGAAATTGAGCTTGAAACAGGAAGGATATACTGTTTACTGTGACAGTCAGAGTGTTATTCACCTCTCCAAGAATTCAACATACCATTCTAGATCCAAGCATATTGATGTGAGATATCACTAGATTCGTGATGTGCTTGAGATGAAAGAATTACAGTTAAAAAAAGTACATACTAATGAGAATGATTCAGATATGTTAACAAAGTCTTTGCCTAAAGAGAAGCTTGAAGCATGTAGGCAAAGAACGGGCTTGGTATAGCCCATCATATGAGTTGGAGGGGGAGAATTGTTGGGTCTAGCACATATGTGAGCTTGGACAATTGGGCCTATTAAGCCCAAATCAATAATTAAGAGAGAAAGGGTAAAATGTGAGGGCAGAAAAATCAGAGTGCAGCGTGCAAGCGTTCGGTGCGTGCAGCAAGCAGCAGCACAGAGAGAGAAAAGAGGAGAGAGAAATATTATATTTCTGAGTTTTCTGCTTGACGATCGGCAGCCAAACGTTGTCAGTTTTGGCCCAAATTTTATGTGGAGAATCCTTGCAACAAACTCTACAATCCTAACGGTGTTGATCTACAATTTACCCTCTCTAAGATACATTTCTACTATATCCACTTTGTGAGACCTAGAATTTTTTTACGAGGAGATCCACCGTATGTGATGAAGATATGCTATTCTTGAGCCAAGATCTATGATCTTAATGTTATTGTGATCCTCTAGTTATTCTAGAGAAGATCTATTATAAACCCGTTATCATTACTATTGTGGACTACGGTCCTGTGATTTTTCTCATATTGGGTTTTCCACGTTAAAAGATTTAGTCTCACTATATGGTTGATATTTTAATTTGGATATCAAGTTGGTATTTTGATGAGGAACCTATTTTGATACAGGGAAAAAAATATTCCGCTTTAACATATTTTTCCCAACAGCTATTATGCCCGGAACCATGCTGATGCAATAGATCCTTCTCTTGAAAACCGTTTCTTCACTGATGCAACATATCCTTCTCTTGAAAACCAACCGTTTCTTCTCCTTGTTTAAATCCGTATCCATCTCCATCCCTAATCAACCATTAGAGATAAAGGAAGAATCAGAGGCTGCCGCGCATAGTCAGTTGCGCTTGACCTCAACAAAACCATTAGTGTTTTGTTGAGGACATACCTCAACACTGCACTAATTCTCCCTGTTCTAAAGTGTTTGCGTAAGGTGTTCGCAACACTTTCCTAGCACAACTTATTTCATAACTCTTATAAGCAGCCTGCCGCGCAACTGACTATGTTGCTTGGCCGTTATTCGTTGCTGCCGTGCTACTTGCTATGTTGCTTGGCCAAGTGTAGTTCTTTAGCTGTTACTAATTTCTTTCCTAAGCAACTAATAGGCAAGTAGGTATTAACTCAGTAGCGCAAAGGGAACTTTTACTAAAATAGCTACTATGACTAAAATAGGCATATCGGATTTCACTGTGATTAATTTAGTGGATAGGTGTGACTAAAATAAGCATATATAATAATGTGACTGAAATACCAGAACAGGAGCAGGCAATTCACTTACCGCAGACCTTTCTGGCATTAATGAAGTTCGCAGGTCTCAACTTATACTATATACTTAGTTTAGTTCTCTCAAACATCCGATCTTGGAGTGGAATTCAGAAAAGTAGTAAAGTCAGAAGTAAGTCCCAAACTCTTAATTGAGATTTTGCTGTGATCAATTCCCCGC